>NC_142609.1:25195874-25291393 GCF_041222555.1 Hakea prostrata | reverse complement strand
CTAAGTATCATTCTTCTTCATCACCTGCATTTACTCTACCATAGTTACCTTCCATTTTTTATCAACAAAGGCTTCCTGCCAACTCTTAGGAATAGAAACAGATGACAAAGAGGATATGAAAGCACAATAGGAGTCAAACAAGGAATCGTAAGAAATATACTTAGCTATGGCATGCCTTAGTATAAGATCTAACTCCATTTCTAATAGCACTATGAAGATTAGAAGAAGATACCTCAGGGATAACAGTAGGATCTGATGCTGGAGTAGACTAGAAGTGGTGGCATGCCAACTTTCTCAACCTGCTTGGGCCAATTAGGATACTTCCTTAGATAAGTCTACACCTCCTTGTTCTAATTAATTTAGTTTTGAAAGACCTCAATAGTTTGTCTCACAGGAGTGGTCTCCCCTTGACTAGGATCCTCACAAGGCTCAAAGAGCTAGAAGGAGAATTGGAGCCCTCGGGTGTGCTGGATGAATTCTCCCCGGGTCAAGAACTTCTTCCTGAAATTCTAAGTCGTGTGTGAGAGTCTATATGTATGTAGGATAGTCCAGGGTTGGAAAAAACACCTCACCTCTTGGACTCTCCCCTTAGAGAGGTGTAAAACATGGACAAAATTTATTAAAAATGACATCCACGGACACAATGGTTCTCCTAGAAGGAGGATGATAGCATTTGTACCCTTTATAAGTAGTAAATACCCCAAGAATATGCAACACAAGTCGAGGGGAGCCAGTTTACTCTAGAGCGTTTGTGATTCTGGCATAACACACATATCCAAAAACCTTTAAGAGAATAACAAATGAAGAGTCCTCCTGGAGAATCTCATTAGGACACTTAAAACCAAGTATCCTATTGGGCATCCTATTCATAAGATAAAGGTGATGAATATAGCATCACTCCAGTAGTGGTCAAGAACATTCATAGCAATTATAATAGAACGGGCCATCTCTAATAAATGCCGGTTCGTTCTTTCATAAACCCTATTATAAGCAACCGTATCAACACAATTGGTCAGGTGTATTATGTCAGAGAGAGATATCTCTCAAATTCACCATCTACATTCTCTATTATGCCATTATCACTACGAAGGATCTTCAAAGTGGCATCGAATAGAGTTTTAATCATATTATCGAGATCTCAAAACATTAAAAAACCTCATTTTTCTGTTTTAAAAGATAAATCCAAGTAGAACGAGAGTGACAATCAATGAAAGTAACAAAGTATCTATTGCTAGTAATAAACACATGTTGGCAAGGGCCCCATATATCAGTATGAATTAACACTAGGAATAAATTTTCTATTATAAAGAGAAGGTAAATAAGTAGAACGAGTCTGCTTCGCAAAAATGCAGGCTTCACAATAAAAAATCATCCTCATTACAAGAAGAACTAAATTAAGAAATACTTTTAAAGAGTTCTTAAAAGCAGGTGACCTAGCCTACGATTTCACTGATGGAGGTTTGACATAACCGAATGGACTTGATGAGAAGATCGAGCCAAAACAAAAGTAGATCCTCCAATTGGCTCCAGCAAATAGAGTCCATTGTCTAGTTTACCACATCTAATCTCCTTCCTCGTTACCAGATCTTAGAAGACATAGTAGGATGGAAGAAAAGTCACTTAACTATTTAAGTCGTATGTAAGACTACTAATAGAAAGCAAGTTTGTAGAGAAAGAAGGAACATGCAAAACTTTGGACAAAGAAAGTGATGGAGAATGTTGAATGGTCCCTTTTTCCAGCAATAGAAGACTAAAAGCCATCAACAATTTCGAACTTTATCTTTCCTTAAGTTGAAGAATAACGTAAGAAAAAAGAAGATGAACCAGTCAAATGATCTATGGCTCCTATATCAATGATCCATGGAGCAGAAACCGAAGAAACATATAAGCTAGTAAAAGATTTGCCGGATGTAGCAAAATAGGAGTTGGCATGGATCGTGCAAGCGGCAATAGTAGAGGTTGCACCACTAGTAGAAGATTGCAGAATATGTCGTAAAAAGGCTAACTCTTTCTGGTTCTTATGGGAAAAACCAATTTCTATAGTAGAAAGTGTGGAAAAAATCTCAAAAAGATTGGCCTTCAGTTTGCCCCTCCTAAGTGCCCTCTTTTAACTCAAAATTAGCAGGCATTCCATGGAGCTTCCAACAGTTGTCCTTGGTATGATATGGCTTATGACAGTGCTTACGCTTGACAATCTCCTTGATTAAACCAAATTTGGTGCTAACAGATTATAAGGCTGATTTCTCCATAATAGGAGCATGAAGCATCACAAATGATGGCTTTCCTCATGTTAAACAAGGGCATAAGACTATTCTAGTGTAGGAAAGAGAGAACTACTCAATACTTGTACCCTAATCTAATTATAATCCACATCCAAACCAGCCAAGATGTCATATACGCGAATCTTATCTACATGCTTCAAATAGGCAACCACATCATCAAGATTCGTGGGATGGTAGTCTCCATACTGATCTAACTCCTGCCAAAGAGAGCTTAATTCAGCATAGTATTGAGCTACAGTTAGTTTCTTCTAGGAAGTATCATGAAGTCCCTTTCATAGCTCATACACATGTGCATCATTCCCCTATTGTTCATATGTTTCTGTAGAAGCTTTCTAGATCTAGGCCGCAATATTAAGCGATAGGTATCCATGGGCAATGTTTGATTCATGGAATTCAAAAGGAATGACATGATAAGATAGTCATTCGAGATCCTTTTATCCTAAGAAGCACTTACAGTTGTAGGCTTGACAATGGTGTCTGTAATATGTCCAACAAATCTTCTTCCGAAAATAGTTAGGAATGCAGATTGAGACCAGATCAAATAATTCATTCCATCAAAGTTTACCGAAAGCGGAGGAAGAATCGGATAATGTTCGGAGCCAATGGGAGCAATAGTACCGTCGGTGGTTGCCATGTTTTCAAAAAACTTTCCATTGTTCTTCAGTTTTCACCCTTTTAAACCAACCAAAACATCGCAAAAGTGAATAGCGTGACCACCCAAATAAATTTAGGGATTTATAAGATTCATAAGATAAGAAACAACATCAATTTTTTTTTTTTTTTAATAATTAGTGTTGCTGGGTTTAAACTTTGAAGGGAATATAGTTTCACTATTCTCTCCCTCTCTCTCTTTTTTTTTTTTTTTTTGACTTTCATGTCACAAGCTTCTTATAGTTCAGAAAAGGGCAAAATAGATTGATGGGTGCCGGCATAATGGCTAAGAGGAGAGGTACAGATTTAAGAGAAGGTCTGAAAGAAGTTTTAAGTGGAAGGCGATGATGGTTTCAGGTCAGCAAAATCTAAAAGGAGTTGCAGATTGAAGAAGATGGTGGTATTAGGTTAGGTTTAGGTCTGAGAAGAGTTGTAGGTTAAAGGCGATGGGTTTGCAGGTGGTGTAATAGCAAGGAGTGTAGTAGCAGAGTTGGTTTGTAGAATCGAGAGAGAGAAAGAGTAGCAGTAATGGGTTTGCGTAAGCAATAGAGAGAGTTTGCAGAATCGAGAGAGTGACAATGGGTTTACAGAAGCGAGAGAGTTTGTTGAATCGAGCGTGATCTTTCCTTCCTCTCTTTTTTCCCCCTTTTTCTTAATCAAGTTTTAGTTCTGATACCATATTGACAAAGTTGATTGTGGTAGAATGGCTTGTTAAATTAATGTGATCCCAAGACCATTCATTTATAATAAAGTGGGAAAGTACAATATTACACAAATACCTTTACTTGGGCAACAAGAAATAACAATCTGAATAAATAAACCAAACCCACTAAAAGAACCGAACCAACCAACAACTTCCGTAATGCCCCTTCATGCATAGACCCCACAATTCTTGGGTGATCTGACCACCTAAAACCCAATAAAAGATGTCAATATCAACTACACAGGAACAAAGAGAGAGAGAGAGAGAGAGAGATCCCTAATCTAAAACTACCCATTTTCCACCCTTCTCAAGTTGGTTCTTATACAAATCTTGGCTATTGGCCTTCTATCCTGTTGGGAATTTTGAATATGCCCAAGGGCAATTATGGAAGTTCACATATTAAGCGGTTACAATATATGAGAATATGTTGGTGACCACTGTCACACTCTCATATTGAAAATTGGATCTCTCTCTCTTCTCTCTCTCTCTCTCTCTCAAGAACAGAAGAAGGAACGAAGGTTTTTTGCTGCTCTCACTCGATCTTATTTTTTTACCACTGATCCACAACAGTACTTGGTTGTGGATTGTATTCACTATCCTCGAAATTGAGAATTCTTCGATGACGAATTGTGTGGAGGAACAACTACATGGATCCGTTTTTTATTTCTGCTGCATTACTATTTGGGATTAGCGTATCCAAGTACGATTCTATTCTTCTCCTTGTGGAATGATGAATCTGAATATCATGCTATCTCCCATGTAATGAACCAACATTGGCATTAGAGCCCTAGGTTCCTACATTTTTTTGTTTCCCCCTAATATGGTTGTTAATCCATGGATCCAATGTGGAAAGATCCAAGGTTTTATTGGAACCCTAGATGGATAGCTAGATATATTTGTTTGAATGATCCAAGTGGAAGGATCCTGGCTGTTTTTCCTTTTGTTTTTTCTGGATTCAAATGAAACCATCGTAATCTAAAGACTAGTAGGGTTGTAAAATTTGCATGAATTTGCTAATCCATAAAAATAGTACAACAACAGCAACAACAATAAGCATTGTCCCAACTAAATGGGGTCGGCTACATGGATTCTTGCCCTTCAATCAGTCCTGTTCAAGGCCATCCTAGATACAAGACCTAAGCTATACATATCATTTCTCACCACTTCTCCTAATGTTATCTTAGGTCTACCCTTAGCTCTTCTAGTTCCTTCAATATGGATTATATCACTTCTCCGTACAGGGGCATTTATAGGTCTCCGTTGAATGTGGTTGTGCCACTTCAAACGATTTTCTCGAAGCTTATCACTTATGGGAGCAACTCCCGGACCAACTCTACTATGATCATTTCTTATCTTATCCATCCTAATTTTGCCACTCATCCATTTTAGCATCCTCATTTCTGCTACATTGAGTTTATCTATATGATTCTTTTTAACAACCCAAAACTCTGCACGGTACATCATAGCTGGTCGAACAACGGTTCTATAAAATTTTCCTTTAAGTTTTAATGGGAAACGCCGATCACATAAGACCCCGGACGCACCTCTCCACTTCATCCACCCTATTTTAATTCTTTGAGAAACCTCATCCTCTAAATCACCTCTTTTACTTATGATTGAACCTAGGTACCTAAAACAATCACTCTGAAGAATCTCTTTATCGTCAAGTATCACCACCTCATCATTTGCCCAATCATGACTAAAGTTATAAACTAGATATTCTGTCTTCAATCTACTAAGTTTAAAGCCTTTTGATTCCAAAGCTACTCTCCATGATTCTAATTTCGTATTAATCCTCACTTAGGTCTCATCAATCAACACAATATCATTTGCAACAAGCATACACCAGGGGACCTCATCTTGAATGTCTTTGGTTAATTCATCCATTACTAGTGCAAATAGATATGGGCTTAAAGTGGACCCTTGATGTAGCCCAATTGTTATCGGGAATTCATTACTTTGTCCCCTCACTATTCTAATACTAGTCAGTGAACCATCATACATATCCTTAACTATATCTACTATTTACTTGCAACAATTCTTTTCTCTAGTACTTGCCAAATTAACGCTCGAGGGACTCTATCATAAGCTTTTTCTAGGTCAATAAATACCATATGAAGGTCTTTCCTACATTCTCTATACCTTTCCATAAGTCTCCTAACTAGGTAAATAGCCTCCGTTGTAGATCTTCCAGGCAAAAACCCAAATTGGTTCTTCATAATTGTAGTTAAGTGTCTCAAATGGGTTTCAATTATTCTCTCCCATAATTTCATCGTATGGCTCATCAATTTAATGCCCCTATAGTTATTACAACTTTGAATATCTCCTTTATTTTTGTAAATTGGAACCACAACGCTTCTCCTCCATTCATCTGGCATTTTCCCTGTGCTCATAATCTTATTAAACAACTTAGTCAACCAAACTAGTCCATAGGTTCCTAAGCTCTTCCATACTTCAACTGGGATTTCATTAGGACCTTGTGTCTTGCCAAGTTTCATCCTCCTTAAAGCTTCTTTTACTTCGGACATCGAAATTCTACGAATATAAGTTCGGACATTGGTGCCTTGGTGAAAGGTGTAATCATCCGAATCATAAGTGCTTGAAGAATGCTCATTTAGTAAACTAGAGAAATAGGTTTCCCATCTTTTCTTAATGTCCTCCTCACAAACTAAAACCTTACCATCTCCATTTTTAATACATCTAACATGGTCAAGATCTCTACTCTTCCTATCCCTCATCTTAGCTATCTTATAAATAGATTTTTCCCCTTCCTTCGTGCCCAACTTATTGTATAACTCCTCATACTTCTTTTCCTTTGCTTTTCCCGCAATTTTCTTAGCTTCATTCTATCCAACCTATACCTTTGAAGATCCTCAACATCCTTAGTTCTTTGCCATGTCTTAAAACTAGCTTTTTTATTCTTAATGGTAGCTTGAACCTCACAATCCCACCACCACGTCACTCTATAAGAATAGAGCTTTCCTTTTGATTCACCTAGGACATCTTTAGCCGCCTTCTTAATACACATAGCCATCTCATTCTACATTGCATTGGCATCCCCTTTAAAATCCCATTTTTCTTGTTTGACTACTTCATTATTGAAGGATTTCAAGCACTCTCCTTTCAAATTCCACCATCTTATTCTGGGATAGTTTACCTTGGACCTTTTATGTGTTCTTGGGACTAAGCACATATCCAAGACCACAAGTCTATGTTGTGCAGTTAAGCTTTCCCTCAATATCACCTTGCAATCCTTGCACAACAATCTATCAGTCCTTCTAGTTAGGAAGAAATCTATTTGGCTTCTATGCTGTCCAGTTTTGAAGGTAATTAGATACTCATCTCTCTTTTTGAAGTAAGTATTTATAATAGATAGATCAAAAGCAGTAGCAAAATCTAAAATTGAAATCCCCTCCTCATTCCTTTCTCCAAAACCATATCCTCCATGTACACTCTCATATCCTCTTTGATCTTTTCTAATACGTCCATTTAAATCACCTCCTATGATAATCTTTTCTCCTTGACAAATTCCTTGCATTAATCCATCCATATTTTCCCAAAATTCTAGCTTTAGACTTTCATCTAATTCTACTTGAGGTGCATATGCACAAATTATATTTACGAACTCTTTCTCCATTACAAGCTTGCTAGCAATAATCCTATCACCCGCTATTTTAACATCCACTTTATCATTTTTTAAATCTTTATCCACTATTATACCCCCTCCATTTTTATTTGTTTTGTCCCCAGTATACCAAAGTTTAAAGTCATCCAACTCTTTGGCTTTTTTACCCTTCCATCTAGTCTCTTGAATGCAACCTACATTAATCCTTCTTCTCCTCATAACATCTATCAATTCTAAGCTCTTACCAGTTAAAGATCCTATGTTCCAAGATGCCAATCTAATTCTACGTTTATGGACTAGCTTCTTTACCCGCACTCATCCACGGTGAGGGAACCCTTGCCTACTTATCACCGCATCCGGGGGCCGATGTGACGCGTCGCTTACAGGGGACGCCCTAGCTAACCCTTGCCCACTTATCACTACACCCAGGACATAGTGTAGCGCGTCGCTTCTTTTGTCGGGGAATGCCCTAGCATAGCTTCCATCATATAAGGTCGAATCCATGGAAAAAAGGTTTGGCTAGATTTTTTCCGGTGCCGGCTACCGACCTGATGCACCAACCCTCCTCCTTTACCTTAATCCATAAAAATAATACTCTTAAAAAAATTTCTTGGAATTTTGTCGTGGAATTTTTTCATGCATTTTAATGTATGGGATGATGAGATCCGTAATCCAGTTCTGTGTGGACTTTTTTTTATTCATTTCAGAGTGAAGGTTTTCCATCCAGATGGAGTGCCATCTCGTATGAGACAGACATTTGTCTGGTCATAGAGATCAGACGAAAATTTCCGTCTAGTGAGACGGATGTCTGTTTGGGCAGACAGATCCCAGACAGCAATTAGTCTTAAAATCCGTATGGTGCAGAAGGTGATCCATTTCTCTGGACACCTAGAACCTGACACTCTAAGTGATGTCTACGCATTAAAAGCCTAATAGACTAAGTGGGAGCTATAAGGGTAGAAGTATTCTGTGTGAGCCACCATATAAGCTCTAGCACGAGCATGACTTTGTGTTTTTCTTTTCTGTAAGTTGTAAAGTAGTTTTATTTGGGTCATTTAGTTATTAAATCATGCTTCTAGCACAGAATGACTAGTATAGAAATTCTATGTAGATTTGCACGAGAATTTGATTAGATGTTTGTTAGCATTTCTTTTGGTTCAAGTGCTTATTTAATAGGTTGATCATATTAGTATGAATTTGTTGTTGCTTGTGTTTTTATGCTAAAAAAATTTGTACTCATCCTTGCTTGCATTGTCTCTAGTTGATATAGTTACAACTAAGAGCATTGTCGCTGACCTCACCAAGGGAGATAAGTTGAATGAGAGGAACTGACTTCTGGCACCGAAAGGTGCAATATCTCCTTGAAGAGTAGGATATGTTGGAAACCATAAACCAAGCCATGATCCCACTTGAGGAAGGTACTACTGTACATCATCGTAGGGACCTTGAGACCTACAATGCTTTAAAGAGGAAAGATAGGGTCCGCTCGAATTACCATCTTAAGCTCTATGAGGGATAACCTGATGCTTCGATTTGAGAAGCACCCCCGACTGCAAAGTCTTTTTGGGAGGCAGCGAAGTTCCAGTTTGGAGGGACTTCCACCAATAGAGGCTACCAGCTCGGACTAACCTTTGATGGTTATAAGATGCACCAAGATCATACCATGAGGCAGCACATAATCACCATGTCCAACATGATAAGCGAGTTGAACGCATATGGGCACCAAAAGACTGATGAGGAGCAAGTCTCCATAGTTATCAGGTCACTGCCCAAGTCTTAGGAGCACAATAAGATCTTCTTGACTCATGCTAACGATGTCAATACATTAAATCAAGATGCCAAGCCCCTTGAGCTGAAGGAGGACCGGATGATGGATGATGCCCCTCCTACTGAGGTATTTGCTGCTAAGGCAGCACCAGTAATGGTGCAAGCATTAAGTGCAAGAAGGATAAAGCTCAACCTCAACGTTCCAAGCAAGGTAATAAGGGTAAGAAGAAACAAGAACGGCCCCAAGCAGATATTTGTGGACCCATGAATGTGCATACTAGGAAAGGACAAACATATTTCATCACATTTATAGATGATTATACGCGGTATGGTCATATTTATCTAATTTCTCACAACTCAGAAAAGCTCTAAAATGCTTTAAAAAATTCATGAGCTTAGTTGAGAATCAGTTGGATAAAAGAATTAAAATCTTAGAACAAATAGAAGTCGAGAGTACTCTCCGATATGTTCAAAGAGTTATATGATTAAAAGGGGATATCTAGCCAACTTACTACTCCAGGGACTCCATAGCAAAATAGGGTTGCTGAGAGAAGGAATAGAACAATGCTAGACATAGTGAGATCCATGATGGCGTAAGAAAATCTACCCATCTCTTTTTGGGGAGATGCACTGCTGACTGCAGCCTATACCCTCAATAGAGTTCCAACTAAATCGGCTTCTTCCACACCATATGAGTCGTGGACCAAAAAAAAGCCGGATTTGAGTCACATGCGCACATGGGGTTGTGCACTATATGTTCACTCTACCTCTCACCAATATGGGAAGCTTGGACCCAGAGGGAAAAAGTGCATCTTTGTGAGATATTTTGAACACTTAAAGGGTTATGTCTTTATTGGGTTGGATGAGTGTGAGACGAGAATGGAACTCGAGTCTAAGGACGCGACATTCTTGGAAAATGATTCTCCATCTCTTGTAGGAGTTAACAAAGAATAATTGGAATTTTTTGACATACAAGATATTGATATTGTCACTCTAGGGACATAGATTCTGGACAATGAACTTGGGGTTCATCCAGAAGATCCTAGTGCGAGTGGGAGTGCAAATGTGATAGGTCCCTCAAAGAGTGAGCAATCTAACATTCACTTGCTCAGTAGTGAGCGCGGGCTAGTTCCCCGTTCACATTTCAACATAGAGGATGAAGCCTACACAATAGCTCCTGAAGAGACTAACTGTGAGGCAACTAAGATGACTCTAGTCGATAAGCAAAACCGAAGTGCGAACAAGAAGCTCTTGCAAGAACGAGCTCAAAAGAAATGGCTAAAAGCTATAGAGGAAGAGGTAGAGTCAATGAGAATAAGGACTTGGTTGTATGGTGGGAGATGTTGCGAGATATCTCACTTTTTCAAAGCAAGACGAGATGGAGATAGAAAGTAGAGAGTTGGGATATCTCGCTCGAGATCTCGTTATATCTCGCCATATCTCGCTGCAACTCTCAATTTTCATCCTTTTTTTACGGATTTCGGCTGGATTTTCACTTGTAAGTCCTCTTAGCACATCTACAACATCGAAGGAAGATCAATCATTCTCTATTTGTCTTGAACTTATGATTTAATGACTTATATAGAAATTCTAATGGTTGTATAATTTTATTATTTTATTCTTGAAAATTAAGATTGTGATACTCATATGGATGGAATTTTGATAACATTTAGGTTATTTGATGCATTTGATACACTTGTTTTTCATTTATATACTTTAAAGGTTTTATATTACATGTTGTATAACCTTGCATTCCCTAATCCTACAACATTTTGGTTTCACACTATGGGTAGACTTAAAAATCATACTTAAGGTTGTTTTTTGACAAATCCAAGGCCACCAATATGTTCAAAAGGCCTTAAATAGGCAAAATACCAAGTTTCAGCTCAATTAGGACCCTAAAACCCACCGAGATGGGCCACCAAGTTGACTCAAAAAAAATAGCATATTGAGATCTCGTCAAGATGGTCGAGATCTTGGTTTTCTAAGTTAGCAAGATCGAGAGAGAGAGCGAGATCTTCAACCATACTTGGTTGACTTACCATTAGGCCAAAAGGCAATTGGGATCAAATGGGTTCTCAAGTTCAAGAGAAAGGCGGATGGATCTATTAAAAGATTCAAGGCACGTTTGGTAGCTAAGGGCTACACCAAAAGAGAGGGCGTTGATTATGATTAAACCTTTTCCCCCTGTGGTTAGGTTTGCCTCCATCCGCCTCATATTAGCCATTGTTGCACAGATGGACTTAGAGCTTTACTAGATGAAAGTAAAAACTGCTTTTCTCAATGGAGAACTTAAGGAAGAGATATATATAGATCAACCTTAAGGCTTTGAAACTAAGGGACTAGAGCACAGAGTGTGCAGGCTCAAAAAGTCGATATATGGCTTAAAGCAAGTATCTAGACAGTGGAATGTGCGCTTCCACCAAACTGTGATGAAAAATGGTTTTTCCATGCTTGAGGAAAACCACTGTGTTTACACCAACAGATCTGATGGTAATTTTGTCATTCTGACATTGTATGTAAATGACATACTCATGGCTAGCAATAGCAAAGAGCTATTGGAAACTCGTTCATCTTTGATATGAAGGACATGGGTGAAGCAAGCCTACGTGCTTAGTGTCAAGATTGTCAAAAATTGGCAAAAGAGATTATTGGGTTAATCTCAAGAGACCAATATTGAGAATGCCTTAAAGAGATACCAAATGCACGACTGCAAACAAATAGATACTCTAGTGGAAAAGGCTCCAGAGGAGAAAACCAAAATGGAAAGAGTTCCATATTCCAGTGTTGTGAGTAGCTTTATGTATGCTATAGCGTGTACTAGGCCAGATATTTGTTATACAATGGTTTTGATTAGTCGGTATTAATCAAACCCAAGCATAGAGCACAAGAAAGTAGTGGAGAGGATATTGAGATATCTCGGAGGAACGAATAACTACATGTTGTGTTACCAATGATTAGATTTGCAATTGGTTGGCTATAGCGATGCCGATTAGGCTGGAAACATTGATGAGAGAAAATCAACATCTGGACATATTTTCTTGCAGAATGGCAGGGCCATTTTGTGGTGTAGCAAGAAGCAAACTTGTATAGCACTCTAGACCATGGAAGCAAAGTATGTGGCATGCTCAGTTGTGGTGCAGGAGGCTGTTTGGTTGAGAAGGATCCTACGACATACTGGGTTTGTGTTAACATCCAAAGAGCCTACCTTTATCTTTTGTGATAGTCCAACAGCTCTTAGTTATGTTAAGGACCCCAAGTATCATAAGAAGACCAAACATAGACAAGTGAGATATCATTTTGTTAGAGACATTATAGCAAGGAAGAAAGTTATACTTAAGCACATATCTACAAGTCAGATGATAGCTGACCCTTTTACCAAACCTATAGCTAAGGATTTTTTTACTTCTCATGTAAAGTCCTTGGGCTTGCGAAGATTATGACTTATTTATGTACTGAAGTTTTCTTATTATTAAGTAATATGAGTTCATTCCAGCCTTTTTTGCCACTTTCTTTGTGATTCGTGTTCTTCTAAAATAAAACGTAATATGCCAATAGGCATAAGAATGGCTCACTCCCACAAGCATTTGCCTCTAGCACTTTGGTAGCGAGCAGAGATAAGACAGATTGTGACTGATATTATGTAGGTTGATTCATAATCATGTTCTCGCCTTGATTTTGGAATCAAGATGAGATTCTCTATAATGAGAGAGAACCGACATAAATGTTCCCACCATTCATGTTGCCTATAGAAGCCAAGTGTAAGTACTTTATGTGGCGCTGGGGTAGCGACAATAAAGAAACTCTAGTTAGGTACAAGTGGTGTGACTAGACTAAAACCTGTATGGTGTTCGGAGAGACATACGTTCTATTTTGTATAGAATTCTACACCATAGCATGTATATCATACTATGTGTGCTTAGCGACTACTGGAAATGAGAGGATGGATCCCTACTCCTGTCATTGTGTGAATCCTAGGCATTATGGTCCATTAGTGTCTTTAGTGACTCTTGACAACATCATGAAATGAGGGGTTGATGTTGCTACTTTGGGATGTTACCTATGGTTATGATTGATTCGATCTAAAGGGGCATTATCGGGAAAGGAGTCAATCCCAAGTGAAGTGGTGATCTGAGGCAAAAGGAAGGTTTGATTCAACTGCACCCTAAAAGTGTTTGTTGGCACTATCTATATTAGCTATAGTAACAAACATTTAAGGATAAGAAGGTGATCTTGATCATTTTGATCCCAGATACCTTTTGTCTGGTGAGTTTGAATAAACCTAGGACACTATGGTATACTGATGTTTATTTTGATGTGTTTCTTTGAGTGATGCTGCTATCCTGGCCTTCTTGGAAGGTTTCTAGTTTGGGGCTCACGAGTGCAAGTATATCACCGATCACACGACCCATTTACCAGTATGATTTGTGGATGTTGGTGTCTGGGACGCAAGTGGTCTATGTATCTAGGATACATAATGGAGAGATCGAAATGTGTATATCTAGGATATAAATATGTGTCTGAGACATACTGTGATGGAGAGATCAATACTTGCCCTTGTGCAAGTGGGAGCTGTTGGGAATTTTGAATATGCCTAAAGGCAATTATGGAAGTTCACGTATTAGGTAGTTACAATGTATGAGAATATATTGGTAACCACCATACCACTCTCATATTGAACACTATATTTGTTGGACTCTCTCTCTTTCTTCAAGAAGTGCAAGAACGGAAGAACGAACAAAAGTTTTTTTCTGCTCTCACTCAATCTTGTTTTTTGACCATTGATCCACAACGGTATTTGGGTTGTGGATTGTATTCTCTATCCTCTAGATTAAGAATTTTTCAGTGACGAATTGTGTGGAGGAACACCTACATGGATCCATTTTCTATTTCTGCTGCATTACTATTTGGGATTAGCATATTCAGGTAAGATTCTATTATTTCTCCTTGTAGAATGATGAATCTGAATATCATGCTATCTCCCATGTAGTGAACCAACATATCCTATTGAGGGTACATCAGTTATGAACTTATGACCAACTAAATGATTGCAAAATCACTCACTGCAACTTAACAGTCAAATGCATATTAAGGGTGAGGAAAGCTCATATCTGGCAGCAATTCTCTAGGCATGAAATACACAAACAATTATTTTGCTTCTGCACCATAACAGAAAATAGCAATCTTATTATTGACTTCTTGTAGATGAAACCTGAAGTGCATCTAGATCCTCCAGCTCTTGAGATGAAGCCACCTTTTCAGTTTGATGACTAGAACTGGCGTAAGAGCTCTGTGGAAGAATCTCAAAGAGGCAGTCTCTCTCATGATGAATGATCAATTCAGAAGTCAACATATAGTCCTTTGGAGAAGTAAATTGCTTGTGATTTCTACGACGCTGCCAACTAAATGGCCTTGAACGTTTCCTTATCTTTGCAGTAACGCTCTTTGATACATTAAGTTCCTTGTTTGACTTCACAATATCATTTTCCAAAGCTTTACTGTTCATCCCATGTGATTCAGGGTAATTCAGAGAGCTCTGCTTTCTCCAACATCTTCTTCCAAAAGATTTAAAACAGTTCCTATGATTACAAAAATTAGTAAAAGGTAGCTGAACCCAAGCAGCAAGTAACAGTGGAACTATTGGAATGCTAGAAAGAATTAATGCTATCAGATTCCTACGTGTTTTCATCTTGAACTCTCTCAAACTTCTCTGTACGATGTCGCCAAAGAAACAACCTTAAATGCTCTCTCTTCATTGTTTTAATATTCTTGTCGCATGCTTGATATTCTACATTTGATTCAATGGGTTGCTCTGAATGCTTAATGTCATCAGACATACAATTGTCCTCATCATTGACTCTCTTCCGCTTCTTACAGGACCCTGGCGAAATGTAGCAATTCAGTCAGAACTATCAAATTTTCTCAGTTAAAGTGTACAAATTATAGTGTTCTAAGTAAATTGTGAACAATTTGCATGTAGGATTCCACCAGAAAATGAGATAGGAATGAGGGTAACAGAGCTGCAATATGCTTCAGTTTTGGGCTTTCATGGAAATACTGCTATATTTGAGTGATCTCTCACTTGGACTGCTTATCCAGAGTGAAAAGTAGGATCATCTGGCCAAATATGGGATGTAGTAGAGGAATCAACTCGTTGCTGTGGCTAAAAAACAATTGCATCTTTTCTCACAGCATTGGTCAGGGAAGCCCCAAAATTCCTTTCTTCTTTTGACACAGCAAATATAACTAACAACAAGACTAGAAAATAAAAATGCTTATTAATGTTTTTATATGGAATAGCTTTAAAACATAAAAGTGAACTGCTCACAAACATAGGCTTGCAAATCAGATTATACAGTGAAGAATCCATTCTAATATAGTAAAGAAAATTAGAATAAATAGGATAAAGAAATGCAAAAGACTTGAAAGAAAAAACATGTAACGGATAACTACATCCACGATCCACATATCTTCTTAGATAGTGGAATGCACCAAATTTGCGAACAGAATCATCAATATATCTTCGTGAACTAAAATTATGACAACCAGACTTTCAATTGACAAGCATTGGCTTCTGAAATTTGAGGCATAGGGTTTTATGCTCGCTAGAGCACATTAGTTGGCTAGCGCATATCTTTGTTATCCATCAACTAAATCATTAAATCCAAACAATTTACTTCATGCATCTGCCTTACAAACAATATTTTTCTCTTTAAACATAGAAACTTTAAGTAGATTTGGAAAAACAGAACCAGTGACAAATCTACATTAATGCCCTCCAGAACTTGGTAGATTTTCATCTATTTAACGATCCTATTCAAGAAATTTTACATTTTACACCACAGCATGTGAAGTCAAAGGTTAAAAAAAACTCCTCAATGCTGCAGAACCTTTCCACCTTCACCAATCCTGTTCCACCATTCAATTTTACTGAAGGTCAAGGATCACAATCTTAGTTTCGGGGCCAGTTTTGACTAGCCAAGAAACCAAGATAGGGTCAAACCCTAGAACTTGTCCCCAAAGTTTCAACAAGTTTTGACAAAAGATTTATTGATTTAGGGGGAACCAACGGCTGAAATCACAAAATCCAGCAAAAAATTGGTTTGGGGTCGAAAGACTCGAAACTAAAGGGCAACCCCAAAAACCAAAATTTTGGTGGTTTCGACCGAAACTTGTACCGTGCTCATAAGATAAGGCTCAAATCCCACGATCTTTTTTAGAATCGAAAAGTTATTATAAAACTATTCGAGTTTCAGAATCAATGAGGAAAAACAGAGCTTTAACACCCACACTGCCCACCCAAGAATAAGAGTGGGGAGTCACACTCAATCTTGCTGTCTACTTACTAACAGGCATTGGTTTTGTTAGTTGGGAGTTGGGACTGCATGAGTCCCAGTATAGACGAGAGTAGTTTAGGCTCAATGCTTTTTGAATTTTTTTCCCCTACTATCCCCACTTTAGGTAAGTACATATCAGATGAAGTGGGAGCTCCAATATAATCTCATGCTAAATCAAATCTCCAGAATCTGTAAAGTCATGTGATGGAAAAACCCGATTTTAGGGTTACGGTTTCTAGAATGATTTCCCTAAAAGAGACGTTTGCCCAGAATCTTCCAAGTTACAGCAAATAAGCCTAAATATTATGGGAAGGTTTGGATGTAGGTGGATTTCTAAGGAATCTATGGAAAGATCCTAGAGATAAATTAGGATTGATATGGGTTGTTTACAAGCTCCCAAGGGATGGTCTGAGATATCTAAAATTAATATGGAAGAAAAGGATCAATAATGAATCTAGAATTATATGGGGAGGCTCCCTTTCCACAATTCAAATGGAATGGGATAATTTTTGGGGAAAGGGAAGAATTAGGGTTTCAAAATAGAATTGAGTTTGAGAAGGGATCTTATGATGGATATGGGTTGGATCTAAGGGAAAAGATCACCTCTATTTCTTTCTTCTTCTTCTTTTTGGGATTGACTGCAAGGAAGAAGAGAAAGAGAAGGATGGCTGAGAGGGTAAGAGAGGGGACGGAAGTGCTGTAGGGTAGAAGAAGGGTGAACGAGGGGCTGGGGAAGTCATACGGGGTAGGGGAAGGGATTAGGGGTGTTGTGGGGGCTTGGAAGGCTGCTGCCAAGGTGCGGCAGCAAGGGGAACGGACTGAGGTTCTTCTGCAGAACAGGGGAGGGAGGGGAAGGGCCTTGTGGGGGCTGGGGAAGGTGAGGGACTGGGTGGGGGTTGCTGTGATTGAAGGAAAAGAGGTGGGGAGAGCCTGTGATGGTAGGGGAGTAGGGGAAGGGGCTAGGGTTGCTTTTACTAGGAAAATTCTCAGAGACTTGCTGGAATTTCTGGAAGAAGACAGAGTACTCGAAGAAGACTGCTAAACAGAGTGCTTTGCTGATCCTTGAAGAAGAAGCTCGCTGTAAATCCGCCATCGCCCCCTCAAACATGAGCCACAGTCCTCAATATTCTTATTCAAATAATCAGACTTAAGAATTACAAAGAAAGAATAGACTATTTATAGGCCACTAAAATACTCTAAACCTAATCAGGGTTCCTTTATAGATTAGGATTCACTTACAATTAATCTCAACCATCAAATTAAATAATAAAAGATCTAACGGAATCTCTCGAAAATAGATTCCCTCTAAGACTTAAATACTAAAGGAAATCTTCTTGTAAATAAAGACTGATAAGAGTCTTATCTTAAAGAAGCTTCCCACGGACTTAAGAACACTCATCTTTGACTTAAATTGGACTCCTAACTGACTAAGACTCTTATGAAAAATAAAAATAAAATTCTGAAAATTAGAAACAGCACCAAAATACCCCTCCAAGAGGGTTAGGCTAGCCCTAGGAGCACCACTTTGGAGTGGCCTTGGGGGTTTTCAGCCCGGGGCAGAATTTTGGTTCACAAGATTGTGATTCCAGACTGTATTTCTCATATAAATTTTCTTTTAACTCCCGGTTTTAGTTTATACTTTTCTGGATGGTAGACCTGCCATAGGGAAGTTTCTGTATGAATTTTGGGAAGCATTTAACTTACAGATTTAAGCTGATCCTGGATTTACTAGCATATGAGAATTCTTTCCCGAAACTGAATTGTTCAATGTGCTTCTAGACTCAACTGATTTTCTTCATCAGGGTCGGTAATGGTCAAGAAGGATTGATTCCTAGAAATTCACCTCCATTAAAAAAGGTTGAGTTTGTTGACTTTTCAGAGAAAAGAACTAGACTATAGTGTTTGACTAGGTGGTTAACAAGGGAAGTATTGTTGCAGGTTGTGAGTATATTTTGGTGCTTGCAGAAATATTTTGCAGATCGAAGTGGAGTATAATGGGTATATGACAGATTATGTGGAATTGTTGTTTCAAGCTCTACTCGCTTTGCTTCTTGTCGTTGAAGTATGCCAGTATATGGTGATTTGAAATCATGAACATGACTGATATGTGATTATGTGGGTCATAGTTATAAGGCAGCAAAGCAACCATGGAATTTGAGGGCTCTCATAAGTGCCATGGTGATTAGGCAACTGCATGGCTTCGCCTTGGAGAACAAAGCAGTGTAGTGTACATTTTTTTTTATGTGACACTACAGCACATAAAAATTACATAATTGTATTTCTAAGCTAAACAGGTATAAATGGACCATATTTACGCAAGAAAAAGCAAACACAAGTTCATCTCACCATAATGCAATAGCATTATAGCATAATACCATACTGATTATGATTTATATAAATAGGAAAGTAATAATTGTACCTCTGCGCGATGTCAAATAAGTGCCTTGTGCCTAGGCCCTACAGTCATTCTACAAATGGCCTCAGCCTTCAATTGACTATGTTTTTTTAATCATAAAAAAGTTTTTCACTTGCTGTCCACTTAAGTTGGGGGTGAAACTCTTGATGAGTCCGGATCCTCCACCCACATGGAGAGGAATTAATTCCAATCCACATGGGTGGATGCTTGACAAAGTGTTTTCTTTTTCTTTTTTTTTTAAATATGATCCTATTTTGTAGGAAATTAACAAAAATGAATTGTAACCTCATTAACCAACGTAGTCAAGCATCCATTTTTGTTAATGGGGTTTTAATCCATTTTTGTTAATTTCCTAAAAAACTAGATCCTAATTTTAAAAAAAGACACTAGTCATGCATCCACCCACATGGATTGGAATTAATTCCTCTCCATGTGGGTGGAGATCTAGACTAAATCTTGACTGCCCACTTAAGTGGGAAAAATTATTGGTTGCCTACTTTTAACAAAGGCTAAAATTACCCATTACCCACAGTCAGTTTTAAAGCCAGTTTCTGTTAAGTTTGAATCCGAAATGACGGATTTGCCCTTATGTGTGGTAAATTGACATTATTTGCCCTTCCCTCTCGCTCACAGTGACTCTCTCCGACCCAACCATTAAGGGGGTGAACGGATTCTCCCTACCCATCTTCTTCTTATATCTTGCCAAAAACTGCCCACCCCCTCCCCACCCAGGACCACCACCCCCAACTTCCCCCCTGCCGGAAATCACCCACCTAAAAGAAGAAATAGCTAACATTGATTGCAATCCTCTGCGGGGAAGGAACAATTAGAGGCTGAAATATCAAAGGTAACTCAACAGCCACAAATCCCATAATTCCCTACTAGTGCCCCAATTCCTGAGAGCCACTTCAGAAGGCCACTCAAGAATTCGCAGAGATTAAACTGTTCCGAGATGGAAACCCTAAGTGCTACAAAAGCTTTGGGCGTATCTATCGTCTCCTTTTCTCTTAATCACATTATCTTCATCTCTCTTCTTCTAAGAAGAGTGAAATTATTATTTGATATCGGAAATCCTTAGATCGAATCAAAGGATTTCTATCATTTAAGGTAAGCCTTCTAAGATCTATGCTTTTTCTTCTGTTCCAGTTCATGGTTTTTGCATTCCTTAGACATTGATCCCCCCCCCCGGGGAATGATTTAGATTCTATTTGTTGGGAGAGGGATTTTTAAATTATCAAAATTCAATCACCTATTGATTGGGTGGGAGAGGGACAGTGTGAGGGATGGAAAAATAATGTCAATTTATCACACATAAGGGTAAATCTGTCATTTTGGATTCAAACTTAACAAAAAATGACTTTAAAACTAAATGTGGGTAACAGGAAATTTTAGCTTTTGTAAAAAGTGAGCAACCAGTAATTTTTCCCACTTAAGTGGGCAGTCAAGAGTTTCACTTTCACCCCCACCTAAGTGGGAGACAAAGAAAAAACTCATCTTAGAATGATCTCATGCTTCTCTTTTATGATAACAAGGTGAACTGCCAATAAAAAGTCTTCTTGTGGAATTAATTTTGATGATTAAAAAAGAAAAGAAAATCCAAATGCAAAATGTCAAAAAAAGTGAGCCATAAGGCATCAAATAGTGCACATGGCATTGCCTTGACATCCTCTAGACATGCAAAGCATACATTCTTTTTCATACACAAGAGCAAGCCATTGCCTTGGGCACCCTAAATATTAAATCTTGTTTTATGCGAGGAATAATTGTGGAGGGGCTTCTGATCATTGGTTGGATGCTTTGGCTAGAACAGTAATACGCTATGGTTGAAACATGTGTTGTTTGAAGAGTAAAATTGAAGAGTGTTGGAGGAATAGTAACCAAGGGGTTTATGGAGGAATTTCAGGTGATGGAGGGGAGAAGAATGGACAGCTATATCAGTAGCTTAGGAGTGAAATAACCTAAGCTTGACAGTCTCGGCAGCAGCAGCAGCAACATAGGAACAATAAAAGCAGATTTTGAACAAGAGAAAAGGAGCCAATGATAAATGGATTGAGCTTCACAGCAAAGCACCTTCAGCACTAGGGTTTAACAGTCAAACAACAAGGTTATAGACCATAGGTTTTTAGCACACATGGCAAGGACCTAGCCCTTCTTATCATTCACATAAGACAAGAAAACAGTAGCGACAAAGCAAAGCTTCTCGTCAGTGTACCTTTTAGTTTCCTTATTTGAATTAGAATCCTAGTTAGCCACGATCCGAGTCCGAGCTGTTGGAATTGGAATAAGCATTATTCTTTTTATAAACAGAACTGTTTTTAATCCACGGGGGCCAATTTGTCCTATTCATGACCAAGAGGGACTAGATTCGCTTTCGGATAGGCCCTGAAAGGAGAAGGCTGGAATGCAGAGTTAGCCTCATTTTAGAAGTCTTTTAATTTCCTTTATACATGAAGTCATCCTCATAAAGATAAATTGGAAAATATAAATGAGTATATGTTTGTCAGAGAGTGTGTGGCTGGGGTGTGAATGTGAACACTCTTGTTCCCCCAACCCCACAACCACCTCTTACAATTCTTCTTTTCCCTGCATTTCCGAAAATATCCCTCTCAATTTGAATCTCGTTAGTGCTAGCACTAGATCGAGAGGTTTCTTAATTGAAGTAGGACTACTCTTAAAACTCCAAGTTTAATTATGGTTTTGTTTTCTTACCTTTTCTATTGTTTGCTTCTATTCTATGTTAGACTAGTTTTGAAATCAATCTAGGATTAGTATTTCTATTCCTACTTGTTTTTCTTTTTCTTTTCCTACTTGTTTTTGTTTTTCTTTTCCTACTCAGAGTAGGACTTAATTAGATTGTAAACCATAAATACCCCATTGGGGCCTATGGATGAAACACAATTCTGTGAATAATGAACTCTCTATAGTTACAACATGGTATCAAAGCTTAAAGCTCAAAAATTCTGCTCAATTCACACCTGAAGGAGTTCTACAAATCTGAATCGCAGCAAGTTTTTGCTCCAAAATCTTCATTGTAAGTCTGGATCTATTCTCCTTACAGCTGCTGCCACCATTCTCAAAGAGCAGAAATTCCTATGCTAGTCGGTTAACCAAGTAAGTCAATTAGAGTTTTTTTTTTTCTTTTTTTTTTTTGGGTGGGGGGTGTTGGTTGGATATAGAACCCTAGCCACTGCCTTCATTTGCCTAACTTTGAGGAGAGCAGCAAAGGAATTCGATGAACCTAACTGCTGCTCTCTCTCTCTCTCTCTATCTATCTTCCTTCTTTCCATAACCTAAAAATTAAAGAACCTAATTAGTTCTCTGTGAAGTCTGAACCTGTTCTCTCTTATAGCTGAAATTTTTTATTGCAAAATCTTCCTTTTTGGAGGTCTAAAGTTGTGGCAGTTATGAATTTTTATTTTTTTTTTCCGGCTGTTTATTTAGCAGTTTTATCCCCTCTTTACAATCTATTGTTAGGACTGTAAGTATCAGTTCAGAATTTTCTTGGATTGTAATTTTCACTTTTTAACAATCTGTTTTGGGCAGTACCTGGACTGCCATTATTAAAAACAGTTCAGATTTTCAAGGGTTGTAATTTTTCCTTTTCGTTGACCTGGTAGGTACCCTAAAAAACTGGTTGTAATTTTTTCCTAATTGTTACCCATATACCATTGGTCTGATTCTGAAACCCTAAAACTAGAAGATGTCTACACCAATCTACTACAATAGCAGAACCTATAACTTCTGTGGCAGAAAATATTGACAATAATGACTACCAGACCTTTAGTTCTCCTCTTACAATCCAAAATGGATCAAACTACCTGATGTGGTCAAGATCTGCCTACATCACTATCACTGGCCAAGCTTCCAAGGACTTCTAGGACATACTACTGACACTGCTATATGACCAAAAAACCCTGAAACAGCACATGATCGATGGCTTGCACATGACTCTCTGGTAACAGAATTCCTAATTAGATCTAAGAAACCAGAATTAACACTAGAATTTTTTACTGTTGGACACTGCTGCTCAGAAGTCAGAAGACCTATGCTAAAGTTAGATAGGGCCCAAGTCTATAAACTCTATAAACAAGTTCATGAGATAAACAAAAGGAGATGTCACTCTCGCAAAACTAGAACACCCTTAGTGCACTGTGGTGGAAGATTGACCATTATAACACCTTCCAGCTGAACTATGCTGATGATATTATAGTCTACCAAAAACACCATGATTAGACCCGGGTATATGATTTCCTAACTGAACTTAATGTTGGGTATGATCCTATTCGGCTTCAATTCTCAGCCTAGATCCCTTTCCCATTTTAGAGGAATCAAACACCTTTGTAAACACAGAAGATTGTCATCAAGTTGCAATGCTTCCTTCCTCTACACCTAACAGGTCAGTCGTCCAAACTCAGACTGGAAACAGTACATAAGTACCAAAAGAAGATATCAAATGTGACAGTACGATAAACCATAGCATAAAAAAGAAAAATGTCAGAAACTGCACAGGAAGCCCACATACATTGAAGCTAAGAGAAAGGCTGGTCATTAAAAGAATCAGGGGAAGACTCAAGCTAACCAAACTAAAGCTGATTTTGCACCTTCTACTGACACAGACTCCAAGCTCTCGATCAGTTACTACAAGCTGCCCCCACTACCACTACTACTTCTACAACTGCCTTTGCTACTTCAAGTAATCATAAGGACCACTCAGGTACTTCTGTCGTATCCTTTTGTGCTTCGACTGTGTCCAAACCTGTATTATTATTGAGGCTACAGGTCACATGACTGATCCATCCATGTATAAATGCCTCATTGGGGCCTATGAATAAAAGTAATAAACTTATAACAAAAGCCTATCAATCCTAGCACAAATATGATCAGTTTGAAGGTTGGAGCATGAGAATCTGGCATATTTCAAAGGAAGATCAATCAATTCCATCTTCGATATGAACTCCTCAAAAATACTTGAGCTTCTCGTCGTTCTTCACCCAGTTATTTCCATATGAGATCAATAAATTGCAGTGAACCCACTAACTAGGCACCAAAGAAATCCAACGTAAGTCCTTTCTAAAGTACAGTCTACAGTCAACACCACACTTTGAGAAAGGATATTAACCTTCCAAAATTTTGAGACACATCATGCCCCTTATTTCCCAACGAATTTCTTTGAAATTCTTCCAAATGTAAAAAACATTGACTATGTAATTTTCCTTAGCTAAGAAGGAACAATAATTGTTAAGACCTCTCTAATTAAATATGAGAAACTTAAGATTCAATTCTGGAATAATAAACAAGAATAATAAGCAAGATAAATATGGTTACAATGGTGCCAGTCACACCCACAAAATAGGCTGACCAAACCACTCACAAAATATTCAATGTCCTTCCCTCACAATTCCCCCCTATTTATCACCCGACAACCAGTAGTTGGTTACAGCAACTCCTCTCTCCTCGATGTGTTGTGATCCCACCAGGGTCCTAACACTACCAGCCCCTTGACATTCACCCTATCCTCAAGGAGAAGGAAGATTAGAAACTTAGGCTCTCTTGGTATAGTTTAAATTTATGATTATTTTGACATATAAACATAATTAGATGGATGTTTCTTATTAAACATAAATTCATAAATAGATCAATGGGTTGTTTATGATTTATCACCAAAACTGTTAGTTTTTATTTATGTGGGTACCATTAATGAACATTTGCAGAGTTACTACTTAAGTAGGGGTAAGAAGGTAAAATTTCAAAAAATTAGAATAAAACCTTGTTTTTCTCACTATCTACTCCACATTACTCCCATCTCCACTTTAACAACATTTTTGGAATACCAAAACTAGCCGAAACCAATAGAAGTGAGCCAAAACAAAAACTAAAGTTAGAATATAATTATATATATTTTACAAGATAAACCGAAAATATAACAGATGATACATAATATATTATTCAACCATTGGTATCAAACCTATTTCTTGTTATATAATGTATTATGTCTAGTAGTAACCAAAGGAAAATTGTTTATCATTCATAACCTATTAACATAATTGATTATTCACAAATAGGTCATAAACATACATATAAACTATGCCAAAGACAGCCTTAGTCTTCTTCACATGCTTGTCACCAAGGTTTGAAGTTTCGTTTTTCGACCAACTCGGTGGAAACCTCGGAATTTTCCCAAGACATCTCAATGGGTGATTTTGGAGATGGGTTTTTAACTTGGGTTTTGCATACACCCTATTTAAAAGCATAAACAAGTAAACAACACAATGGAAGAGGTATTTTGCATTAAAAAAAAAAGTATCCTACTAGTTGAGAGATGTGTGTCCATTCCGACAAATACAAAGAGTTGTAAATTGCAACAATAGTACTTAATTAAAAAGCATAAACATAACCATTATAAACCGCACCAATAAACACATATATATCTGTACTAATATCCCACTCTTTTTAAGTATGAAAAGGAAAATAATTGGTGTTGTTTATCAGCTTTAAATAATTAAAGAAAATATTTAATAACATTCAAATAATTTAAGTAAATAACTAATTACAGAAAAATAAATTGGACAGAACGCAGATCTACTGATGGTGTCTCACATATATTGGATTCAATGTCATCTATCATGTATAAATATTATTTATTTTCTCAAAAAATATTATATGGAAATTAATTTTTTTAAACCAAATAAAACTTCTTTTTTTAAAAAATACTAGCACTCCACCAAAAAGATAGTTTAACAACATAAATTCACAAGCCATGCTTCTAAACTAAACATATACTGAATTGAAAAGAAACAAGCATTACTAGATAGATCCATGGTGGGAGATCTCTTGAGATATCTCGCTTTTTCAAGTACGCGAGACGAGATGCAGGTCGAGAGCAGAGAGTTGGGATATCTTATCTCGCTCGAGATCTCGCCATATCTCGCCCTAGACCTCGCTGGAACTCTCAATTTTTGCCTTTTTTTGCAGATTTCCGCTAGATTTTCACTTGCAACTACTCTTAGCACATCTACAACATCGAAGGAAGATCAATCATTCTCTGCTTGTAATATGAACTTATGATTTAATGACTTATATAGAACTTCTAATGGTTATAATCTTATTATTTTATTCTTAAAAATTGAGATGTGATACTCATATGGATGGAATTTTGATAACATTTTAGGTTACTTGATGCATTTGATACACTTGCTTTTCATTTATATGCCTTAAAGGTTATATGACATGTTGTATAACCTTGCATTTCCTAATCCTACAACATTTCAATTTCACACTATGAGTAGACTTAAAAATCATACTTATGGTTGTTTTCTAACAAATCCAAGGCCACCAATGTGTTCAAAAGGCCTTAAATAGGCTAAATACCAAGTTTCAACCCAATTAGGACCCTAAAACCCACCGAGATGGGCCACCGAGTTGAAGCCAAAAAGTTGTATATCTCAACCGAGATCTCGCCAAGATGGTCAAGATCTCGGTTTTTCAAGTGGCAAGATCTCACTCGGGAGCGAGATCTTCTACCTGGATACATCGACTATCAAGAAATCAAAATTTTGGATTAAATACACGTACCTAACTTCAAGGTTTTCCAACTATCTAACAAAGTGGATGTATACTGACAAAGGACTAAAGGAGTGTAGGGATTTGAAGCCAAAAAGTTGGATCTTAGGTCAAAATTTGCAAAATTGGAGGGATAATACTGAGACGAGATATGTATAGGTAATTTAAACAAAAGAGATGACCAAAATGGTCAAAATAGTCAAAATTTGGTCGAAATTTCGACCGAGATGGGTTGAAACCTAGGAAGAATATTTCACCCCACAAGTTTCGTCTTAGTTGGCGAAAAATCTGAAATTCCTGTCAAAATTTTGGTGGTTTTGACTGAAATTTGGACTATGTTTGCCACACAACCATGCTAGTTCAACATCTTTATGAACAAGCCTCCTTGGTATCCAACATATGTGGTACCCACATAATTCCTAGCAGCCCATATAAAGGAAAACCTATCTTTGGCTGATGGAATAAACACACCAGGAATAACCATGGGAATTGGGTTCAGCTGAAAACCAATAACATAAGGATCCATGTAGAACATGACACCTACTGCACTGAGTTTTGCATCAATATAGGACCCAAGGACTTCCAGCAAATTGGCAGCTTGGCAACCATTTCCCGTTAAATATTGCAAACGATGCCTTTATGTTCTTCAAAGGTGCATAGGAAGCGGACTGCATCTATGACCTCAGCATTAGATTCTATGGGCCGATCCTCATTCCCTGTAATAAAAATTTTCTTAGGATTTCTACTAATTGTTCATGCCTGCTAGGAGCTCCCAAAATACCAACCAAGAAGAATCTTGTCATATAATTTATTAGTTTAGCCCCAACTAAATGCAGGCCATTCTACATATTCCCTTGCATACTGTTTAAGCAAAGTAGTGAAAAAAATGCACTCCCTGATTCCAAAGTTGCAAGAAGATCCATTACAGACAAAAAGGCTCTCACATCAATCCTAGAAAAAAGGTCAAGGGAAACTCAAGTTTCGACTAGGTGAAAATGAGAAACCTAGGTGGGAAATTGGGAAATTTTGAGGAAACTTAGGACTTTTTTGTGCAAGTTTCGACTAGGTGAAAATGAGAAACCTAGGTGGGAGAATGTTGAGTGATACTCTTGCAATCTCGTGAACTTATGGATTATGATTTATAACTAATAAAAACTTCTTAAGGTTGTAAAATTTTGAAGACATTTAAGTTCTTTGTAAGTTTGATGTGTAATGTATTTGATATTTGATAGTTGATACCTTGAATTACTTGATAACTCTACATTACATGTTGTCTAACCTTGCATTTCACAGCATTTCGGTTTTACACATAGGGTCGACTTAGAAGACATATTCAGGGTTATTTTCTCACAAATCCAAGGCCACCAGTGTGTTAAAAAGGCCTTAAATAGGCTAAATACAAGTTTCAGCCCAACCAGGGCCCTAAAACCCATTGAGATGGGCCACTGAGTTTACGCCATAAAATTGGTATATCTCGACCAAGATGGCGAGATCTCAACTGAGATCTCAACTTTTTTAAGTGGCAAGATCTCGCTCGAGAGTGAGATCTCCCACCATGGAAAAGACTTGGCCTTTAACTGGGAATTGAAGACTGACTCAACTGGGGAATCCTTTATAGACTAGGATCCCTCTTACAACTAAGTAAATAACAACCACAAATAAAGAATTTAATATGCATAAATTTACCAAACTATCCATAAGGAATCTTAATTTAAAATAGATACCTAGTGGCATTCCAAGTCTAACTAGGAATCACTTGACCAACTCAAACAAGGAATTAAAAACAGATTTGGACTCTTAAAAAGAAATAAAATAACTGGAATAAAAATGATTGACTATATATGATGAGAAATGACCAAATTGCCCCTAGGGCTGGCACACTTGGGTTGGGCATTGGGCCCAAATTAGGGTTTCAGCTAGGGGGAAATCCTGTGCTTACCTCACCACCTCTCCTTCCCTATGGTCCAACGACTCCTTTGCATCTCTCCTGTTGTTCTTCTCCCCTCTATATCTTCTTTGGCAACTCCCCATTTTAAGATACATATTGTCCAATCTCCACTTGGACCTCATCGGCCAGACCTACAGCAGGATCTTTCTATAACCTCCCTTCATTAGCGAGGTCTACAGCAGCGGTCAAATCCTCATATATCACCCCAAATCCTATGACCAACTCTCATTGCTTTATAACCACTTCTGGTTTTAGAAATCCAGTGCCTCTTCCAACTATCTTCCCCTCACCAAAGTCAAGTTGCAGAGCCTCCTTGAAGCTTATTGATGAAGACATCAGTGAGCAGTTCCGAGTTTACCAACGACGCTGACGTAGAGATCATCCCATGACAGCATCTATGTGGATGGATGATGAGTTCGGAGGTTATTGGATTGCTAAGATCCTATGGTTCGATGAGAAACACTGCTCATAGGCAGTTAGTCATGTTATTTTCCTTAGTCTTAGTGGGTTGGGTAGTAGTTTACTATTGAAATATTTTAATTTCATGTTTAAGTCTTTATGGGCTGGGCCTAGAGTCTATTTTGGCCCAATTTTGAATTATTTTGAGTTTGGGTTATATGTACAACTTAAGTTGGGGTTATTTTAGGAATTAAACATGTAGGGTTGTGAGGGATCAATTTTTTTATTTAAACCTTGTATGGAATTCGTTTTTGGCAATGACTGAATGAATGAATGAATGAATGAAAGAATTAGAATAGAAGCTCACGCTGCTCCCTGGCGGAACTAGCTCTTCCCCCTCTCTCCAGGTAAGCTCTCTTTCCTCCTTTCACCCTTGTTTCCCATTAGAAAAATTCCCCTTGCTCTCCTCTACAAAGACCTACTGTTTTTTTCCTTGAAAAAGAACTAGTTTCTTTCCTGGAAATCTTTTTTCTTCTTCCCCAAACCCCACGGTTATTCTGTTTTTCTTGCAGAAAAAAAATTTTGTTCTTTTTTTTCTTCCCTTTTTCCCTTATTTCCTTTTATTTTCCTACCCTACAGCAGTCTAGGGTTTTTCTTTTGTTAGTCTCCCTTCCCTTCTGTTATTTCGTTTCTTTCTTTCCTTCTCTTTTATCACCTCTAGTACAGCAGTTTTGCTGTGGCTCTCCATTCTAACCCTACTCTCCTTCCTAGGATACAGCATTACTTCAAAATATTTTTTCTCCTTTCCTAGGATTCACCACTACTTCAAAATATTTTTTCTTCCTCTAATTTCTGTTCCTAAATGCTTTCTAACCCCTGTTTTGCAGCCAGGATCAGCAGGTAACATTATCTCTCCCTAAATATTTTTCATTTATTCTTTGGCAGTAGTTTTGTTTTAAAACAAAAACTTCCTAAGACTCCCTTTACATTGTTAATTGTTAAATTCCTTGTTAGAAATCTGATATTGATTAGGACATCTCTATTTTCTTTAAGTTTCTTAATACCCTTGCATTGAATTTAGTGTTATGGTGCCAAGATCCCCGTCCCCTTGTTTCCCTATTGATTCTTGTTTAGTTGTGCTTATCAATAGGACTTATTGTGTTTATTTCTTACTTTAGCTGTCTTACATGCATGATTAATTAGAATTCAACTGCTGCAAATTCCTTTCTTTACTATCCGTCATGAATAGGTGTTTAATTCTAAGAGTCTAGTAGCCCACTTTGTAGGTCCCCTAGTTTCTAGGTTTCTCCTACATCACTTATCAATCGAACTCCAGCCAACTTCTCCGGTAAACCTAATCCAATGTGTCTCCTTCCAAGTTTTGGAGAGTGACACACAATCAATCATCATACTTGATCTGCTCTGCCCAACTGAAGAATATGTCTCCTATAACCCATTCATGTGCTCTCCCATTACCAGAAAGCGTGGATAATTCAGTCTCCACGTCTCTTCCTTTGGAGCAAGACACACTTTGATGCCAATTTATTAAGACCCCCGCTCATCGAATACGAGAAATACTAACATTCAATTATTGGAATAATAAACAAGAATAATAAGCAAGATGAATCTGATTGCAAATGGTGCTAGTCACCCCACAGCATATGGTGCCCTCAGCCAATGGCTGCCCTAAACCACTCACAAAATATTCAATGTCCTTTCCTCATAATTCTTCTCTATTTATAATCCACCAACCAATAGCTGGTCAGGCAAGTCCTTCTCCATCCTCTATGTGTCATGATCCCAAGGCCCTAACAACAATACTTTCTCCAACAAAACACAGAAAAAATTAGTAAGCAACTTATTTTTTTTTGGTAATCAACCATATACCACCATAGAAAGAATTATGTGCATATAACCATATACCACCAATCCAAGAGAAGGCATGAAAAATAATTTCATCCGACGTAATTAAGTATGCCAAAGAGATCAGATGATGAATGTTTGATAACTAAACCTGATTTATGTTTTGACGTCTTCATTACAAAATCAATGATTGGAGTACCCGCCACCTGGCAGTAATTGGCACGAGATTGTGGCAAGAATATAGATGCATACTTCAAAATGCGAAACATTATATCATCCCCTATCTGCAAGTTTTACAATTTCAGCTTCAATAACTAACTTGTTTTAGAGAGAGACAGAGAGAGAGAGAGAACAGTGGAACACGAAAGATATAAAAATAAGCACATGAAGGAGAAGCACAACAGATAAGACTGGAATTTTGTATTCTGTTCACATGTCAAATTTCAACCCAAGCAAAAGCTTTGAACTCCAAATGTGGGGAGTGGGCATCTGAACATCCACTAGAGGATACAATCAGCAGGGAGGTTTCATATGATTGAAGGGAGTCTGAAATTTGACGTGTGGCCAATTCACACCATTTACTGGTTACACATGTTGTTAGACCTCTCCAGCAGCAAATATCTCAATGTAAGAGTAAAGATACCATCTATGCCTGCTGGTTTAGAGAATTTTCAAGCAAATGAATTATAGAACCTGGCAAGTACCCTTTTTTGTAGAAGACACCAGGATGAAGTAGTAAGAAGATCCAGAATAGAGCTTGCACGCTTCCACTGCCAGAAACAGATGAGCATTTTCATTATGCCAGTAGGATACAGTAAAAACAATCAGAACATGCTTTTAATGATGATGGAAAAGTATATTGTAAAGGAAAAAGAAATTACAAACTTGATAGCTACATGGTTAAACCAAAGATCCAAATGCACCACGATACAAAGTGCAACTGTGGACTAATAGCACGTCAGCAGCCTTAAGAGGTCAGAAATTCAGAGATAACAAGAAAGATCGTATTAAGAGCATGAGAAAAACACAGAGGGAAAGGCATAGGCCTTAAGGATATCAATCTAAGCAAAACACAGATATTAATGACCATTTTGTCTTTTTTTTTTTTTTTTTTTTTTTTTTTTTTTGTGTGTGTGTGTGTGTGTGTGTGTGTGTGTGTGTTGGGGTAGGGTATTCACATTTCTTTCAACAGGGTTTAAGTGAAACTGGAACAAATTTAGAGTCCAATGATGGTTCTATAACTCCACATGGAGTAAAGAAAACTTAAAGTCATTAACTTTATCAGCCTACTTGTTTGTTTCCTAGCCTCTAAGATGATCTTGGATGAACAATAGGTCTCCAGTCTTGTTGTCTCCCAAGATCAGTATGTATAAACATTTTCTAATCTAATGTAATTTACTCCTTCTGTTCATAAAAAAGAAACAAAAAATTTGTCAGCCCACTATGGGTGAAGCAATGAAGGCAGCTTTGTTTTTTGAAGTTTTTGTTTGTCTTATCAGGTTTGAGAAAGTAGAGTTCTAGAACTTCAGATTTCTTTTTTAATTTAGAGGCACATAAATATGTGTCCCCCTGCTCAAAGCCTCAAATACATGAAGATAAATATCCTCAAAAGGGATATATCCACTCAGTTGGGCTTTGACCCTCTCCTAAGATCTGGTTTGTAGGATTCCAGAAATCTACTTATAGGAACCCTAGTTGAAAATTTGACATCTCTCAGGACTAAGCCATCAGATTGGCCTCAGAGTTTGAAGGCTGTTCAATCCCCAAGGCTGTCCTTCAATAGCAATACCATTATCAACTTCCTCTACATGTCACTGTTGAAGTGTTTCTTGAAGTGCAGTTCATCCTCAATCTTTTTTAACCCCAAACCTGTCTTGTGACAGGCTTATTTGTTGCTTCTTCTTTTTTGTTTCCTTTGGGCTGGGGAAATCAACTTCTTTGCTAGGTGCTGCTAAGGATTGTGATGATTACTTTTAACTATTGCTATCCACTGTGATATATTATTCCTATATTGCTATTAAGTCTGCAAACAGTGGCTGTTTGTAGTGGTGTTCATGATCATATTATGGTTTGAAAACCTGGGTGAGAATCGTGAGATTTTGGGAGGTACCTCGATTTTCATCTAAGTGAATGAGACAAGTGGTGAGAAACAATTAACAAATCTCACTGAGATCTTGGTCATATCTCACATACCTCAGTCATTGCTAGTACTTTTAAGGATTATCTAACAACTAAAACCTTATTGGAAAACGTTAGTACTGGCTTCATTCTCTCAACCACATGCACACAAAATCTCACATGTATGTCATTCTTTTTTTCAGGGCTCAAATGATGTCATGACCTATTACATTAATCCAACGTGTCCCATACCATGTGCACTTTACTTAATAAGTGAAGCAGCGAATCAATATATCACATTCCCACAACTGTTCACGATATCTCATGATCATCGTTATCCACATCTACGCATACCCAATGCAATATGATCATAAAAGAAGAATAATGATGTATGATGCATAAACAGCAAACCCCAAAAACCTTAACTACAGCGACACACTCGTAGTGATGATTAAAGTAATTAAGAATTAAAATCCATGGTATATTCTCATAAACATCTTTTGACCTAAACAATCATATAATAAGCTAACCTACCTACATAACATCAAAATAAAGTCTTACAGGGTCAGGTCAAGTCAAGCCACACCCACACATGGTGCCAAATCTGCCACTAACAAGGCTTTGTCCACGGGGGGATGGTCTAGGGAACTGACCCTATCTGGGGTTAAGCGATAAAAACCATGACTAATATGATGGATCCAAACCATTATTTCCTCCAAGAGGAGACGGAAAAAAGATAGGTTAGGTCAGGTTAAATCCATTAAGTTTTATCCCCACAACAAGATCCACATATCATGATAAATTTAAAGTGATTGAAAGGGAAGAAACATATACTTAATGGAAACAAGAGGTCTGATGCAATTCCTAGTGTATAAGGCTCCATCTCATAGCTTCTTCTCCTTCTACTTCTTCTCGAAGATTTTTCTCTCTTCCCAAGCCAAAACAATCAAACAAAGGGTTTCAAGCAGAGTTTAAACTATTTATAACCAATAAGGAAGATGTGAAACAAGCTTAAATCCTCATACTTCACATTTCCCAAGTCCATAACAACTTTAAAGACATTGTAAAAGCCAGAGCCTACACTTCCAGTAAATCTAGACCATTTTTACCCAACAAGATGACTAGGACCAAACAATCAGTCCTCTAGTGACCCACCACGGTCTAGATAGCCCAGAAAATGGTTGGGACAGAAGGGAAAGTGCTGTAGTAATGGGAAATGGGCCCCGTAAGTGGGAGATGTGAAGGAACAAAGTCCAAGAACTAGGGTTTACACTTCAAAGACAACCAAGTTACTACCCATCATCTTCATTGGCTCAACGACGGTCAAGGATAGCTATCCCGATAAACGAATAACAAACCCTAAATTATCTCTAAAATTCCCATGCAGAACAGCTTCTCTTATTTTATCTTCTTGCAAGCTGGACTAGGGGCTCACCAAATATGAAAAATTATCTGCCAAATTACTGTTCACATTACTGTCGTGTGATCGGTAACTTCTGGTTGTGCAGCACCTGCATCCAAGGATCGGAATCTAGGTTTTGAGGTCGGTTTCGACCAGGTCCAAAACCTCAATTCATAAATCTTGGTAGGTGCTTCCCATTCTTCAATGGCTCATACCTTCCTCTTGTCTATCCTTAGTGTTCCACCCCCTACTTTGTGACGCAGAAATATCACCTCTTCTTGAGAAAACGAGCACTTCTCCTTCTTGACATAGTGTTGGTTGTTGTTCTCTAGTGTTTGAAGAACACCCCTTAAATGTTCAGCATGCTACTCTACAGTATTACCATAGATGACAATGTCATCTAAGTATACAACCATCAACTTGTCAAGGCAGGGATGGAAGATTTGTTCATCAAGGTACTCATGGTTACCTTGTTCAACGCCCTGTAGTCGATGCATAGCCATAGTGGCCCATCATGCTTCCCTTGGAACTAGACTGATGAAGCATGTGGAACCTTAGAAGTTCGTATAAAGCCATCATCAAATAGATCTCTGAGTTGTTTTCTTCACTCCTCCAAATCCTATGGGGACAACTGATAAGGTGCCATAGCAGGTGGTTTGGCACCAAGCTCCAGCTCAAACTCATTGTCCACTTCCCTCTTAGGTGGAAGGCTCTTGGGAAGTTCCAATGGCATAATGTCCTTGGATTCTTCAAGAGACTTCTAATTTGCTTAGGCAACACCTTCGTAGGAGCATCTTCCTTGTCCTCCTGTAGTGCCACTAAATAGATCTCCCCATTCTTTACTCCTTTCTCCACCTACATAGCGGAAAGAAGTTTAGGACTTCCTTAGTTCATTGAACCATGTCATGCATGGTGGGCTTTCCTACATGATGCATACCGTACTAATGAAGGGCATTGGTATCGCCTTGACTCGCCTTGGAACTCCATAGCCAACACCAATTGAAAATCGTCCATAGGAACCATTGACAAGTCTACAATGCCCATCTATGCTCCAATGGTCAGCTTAACTACTCGAGCAACTCCATTAATGGGTCAAGCTTGTGAGTTAACCACCTTAAGTCGTCCTCCTACTTTGGACGCTATTAGTCCAAGTCTCTTTGCCCCCCTATCAAGAAAAAGTTGTGTACCACTTCTATCAACCATAGCCCAAGTTGTCTTGCCCAAGGAACGAATTTGGACACAGGGAAAATGCGAGATCTCCAAGTTTCAAACAAAATTTTCGGTCGAAACCAATTACTTATTTTTGAAATTCCAACCCTAGGTTTTGGGCCTTATATGACCTCTATTTCATCTAATTTCTTGCCTCCTACCTATTTAAAGCATAATAAACACAATGGAACTAGTATTTTATTAAAAAAACCATTGAAAATTTATCATTCAAGTATACTAACAAATGACTAATTCCAACAAGTACAAACTGTATTGCATGTAGGCAGATAATTATCAGCATACATGAATTGTTTGATAGAATAGTTACATATACAACAAGTCAACAAAATGAGATGACCAACTAGATCAAGTGATGGTGTCTCACATATATTAAGTTGAAGCCCATATATCATATATACATAAATATTTTTTCAAAATATATAATTTAAAAAATATTTATTAAAATCAAAAAATAAAAATAAAAGTAACAAATAATAAAAATAAAAATAAAAGCTTAAGGACACACAATCAAAGATCATAGTCCTAGACTAAACATATATTAATTTCAAGGCAATATAAGATAATTTAAGGCATAAAGCTATAAACAAAACAAAAATTAAAAAAATGGGAAGTTAAGAGCTATTGGGTATGGCTCATGCTTCACATTATATTTCTGCCAAAGTTTCCTTTGTAGCTATCGTGGCTTAAGAGATGTTTGGAGGCAAAAGCTAAGCAAAAGAAGTTTTTGACAGCAAAGAAGTCGTGGAAATTAAATGAAAATGGGATAGAAATCAACAAAAACCCAGGAAAAAACAAGTTGGATGTCGAACCTTGCAAAATTGCGGTTGAAACCTATGAAATGGTTTAAGTCTGCAAATTTTGGTCGAAACGTATGGTTTCAACAAAATATCTCAAGTTTCGTTTCGATGTGAAAAAATGTAGGCACTTCAACCAAAATTTAGTCCATGGTCTTGCCATGGACACACACTTCCACATACATTAGACTCTTTTGTGAGGTAGCAGCCTTGACCTCCATTGGTATAGCCTTAATGGCACCTAGTTGTTGTAAGGACCCCATGTGCACCTCATCTGCACCCTTTAAGCAATGCATTGAGAGCCCTCCTCTAAGGGCAATCCCTAGCCCAATGTCAACCATCAAAAAGGAAGCACTTGTCCTTGGGTGTGAATTTGTTTTTGTTGTTCTGTTAAGGCTTGCCTTCCTGACTTGAAGAGGCCTTGCTCATGCTCTCCTTGGAGTGATTGGTCTTGGATCCTCCCCCCCCCCCCCCCCGCCTTTGCCGACATGCCCCATTTTGGCCTTCGAGTGCTTTTCTCTTTTAAAATCCACCAATGACTCCTCCACTACTATAGCCAATGCAAGATTATGTATACCCTGGCATTGTAAATCTTGCAAATTTTGGAGACCATACATGAAGTCAAAAAGAAGTTCTTCTTCGATCATATTCGAAAACTCCAGCAAAGTGTAGAGAATTCTTTAACATGTCTTGGATAGACCCCGTGTGGTTCAGCTTTTTAATACTTCTTCTAGCCAAGAAAGCTACATTTTCTGGATAGAATTGCTTCTTAGGTTCTTCCTTAAAATCATCCCATGTCTACGGTGCACATAACTCTTGCCATGTCAGCATAACTCCTTGTCTACCATAGGGTTGTTGTGGCTGGTGAGGTAAAGCACTACCATAGAGTTGTTGTGGTTGGTGAGGTACAGCATAACAGTCCTTACTTTTGTTGGCTCATCCTCGATTGCCATTGCCTTGAAGTATATCCATAGGCCATAGGAAGTTGTCAACTTCCCTTGCATCTCTCTTTCCCTCAAAGGCTTGGGGTTTGGCACCTCAGTCTTGGATGACTTCCATCATATGGTGGCTACTTCAGTCATTGTTCTTCTACAAGTTGCCAATTCCTCACTCAACTCCTAGATGTGAGCTTCCAAATAGGCCACACTTTCCAACACTTTAGCTTGGTAAGGCATCAATTTGTTCAAGCCTCTAATCCTTAATTTTTTTAACCTAAATATCTAATATCTAAATAATAAGAAATTAACTCTTGACAGTAATATATGTTGTATATACATTTACGAAAATTCTAGAAGAGAAAATACACGGAATTCACCCATAAAAGGGTATAAGATATAAAAATTGCAGGAAATCAATGTGCGTATGTCGTTGTTTATATGCCATAGCATTATGAGCTCCCAACAAGGATTCCCTAAGTTCATCCACTCATCTATTAAGCTTCTAGCTACTTTGCTCCTCAACATCAAGACGTATCCCTTGTCTCAGAGACTCAGACATTGCCAACTCCACCTAAGCTAGACGTGGCTTTATGGTACTTCCAACATCAACCAACTTGTCCTTGCTCCTACACTTCTCCTTGTGGGTATTGGTCTCCCTTTCACAGACATGCTCGCTTGACAACACATCTTAAACTTAGGATCCGCTAGTCATGATGCTTATCCCCACAAGCTTAACCACGTCACAAACGAAGCTCTAATTCCAAATTGTCACGGCTTCAGTATTCTACTAAGCCAACTGTGCCACCACTTAGCACCCTGCTAGTCTACTAAGTCAACCCACAACACCACTAAGAGAATGAGGAGGAGATAATTAAAGATTATGGAAGAGAGTTTGAGAGAATAGAACTTTTATTACTAGTGAACTCACTTACAAGCTCTTAGACTCAATTGTTTGGTTGGTATCTCTGCACAATGAGAACTCCCCTATTTATAGGCACTCTTATATATAATGTATGGCTAGGATCCATGCAAGAGTGCCCTCCATCCAAGGGTGGAGAACGTTCCAATTCTTGGATACTTCTAGGATAGATTTCTAAAAGCTAGATATTTACAAAAGATCTTTCTAGTCTTGTCTCCTCTAAGTGTAGGGTCTTCTTGACAATGGGCTAATCTTACTCAAATAGGAAATTTCTTGGACTAGGCCATATGGACCTATCAAACTAGGCCCTGGGCCTATATTTGTGCGGGCTGTGATAACACGATACCATCAAAAGACTTTTGACAGTTGAGGATAGTATTGAAGATGATAGACCCATTTTGAAGGTCCTACATTTAGTGGACGCCTCTATGAAGGTGCCAACTATGCCCCATCTATACACAGCCATTTTTGCAATGAGGGAGGCCGTATATCAATCAAATCCAAGAGCCTGCAGGAACTTCCTAAAGATCATCAATGATAGATGGATTGCACATCGTATGCACCCACTTCATAAGGCTAATAAGTAGATATGCAAATTCTTGGTAATCAATTCATTTGATGTTAAATTCATAGCCTATATCTAATTTTGAGTTTTTAAATGTACAGCTTACTTTCTTAACCCCAAATACCAATATAGCAAACATTTGGGGTTAGGTATGAACTTATTGAGGTAGTGATGACCATCATTGCAAAGTTGGAACAGGATCAATACTTCAATCCCTGTGTAACAATGAGGTGAGATAGTAGGGACTTAGGATTTGCATTTGAATTTTCAAAAAAAGTTAGCTACCCATTATTACAAAAAATTGTAAGTCAAGGTTTTCTGGGACGGATTTGGGTCCTTTGGTTCAGATGGTGTTGTGTCGGGACGGGGACACCAAATCCAGATTGAATCAATAACTCCCATAGAATTATAACATTTTACAATGTAAATTACCTATTAAGTAATAATATAATGTTTTTTTGTAATGCAACTGAGTGGTGGGTTTTTATGGCATGTGATATTGACAAGGTCACCCCCACTACTGAAAGCCTAGTTTGGGCCCCAAGGCCCAACCAAGATGGCACACCAAAGGCAGATTGAACCGTTGTCGAGGCAACTTCGTCATTTTCAAGCCCTAATTAGATGATTATTCAGAATTTATGTTTTTATTTTCTGAGTCCAATTATGTTTTGAATTTTTAGAATGAGTTAGTAGTTGAGTTCTTGTGTCATAGGGAGTTTTTCTTTTAAATAGGAATTTTTATGGATAATTAGGTTTTTTATTTTAAGTCAAGTTCTTTTATTCATGTGCGTGTCATTTACTTGTAAATGGTCTCCTAACTTATAAAGGAAACCCTAGTTGAGTTAGTTTCTAATTCCCTAGTTGAGTCAAGTTAGGTTTCTTTATTAGTCTAAGTCTTTAGTGTAGGCTATAAATAGCCTAGTCTTCAATTGTAAGTTCTAAGTCCAAATATTGAATAAATATTTGAGTTTTGAGTCACAAAGATCATGGCCTTCTTGAGGTCAGTTGAGAGTTTTTCTTCAAATTCCTGCTAGCATCTTCTTCCAGTCTCCAGCATCCACAAGCATTCGAGCACTTTCTTCCAATCAAACAAGTACTGCAGCCCTAAACCCCTTCCCTACCTGGCAACTCCACCAAGAACCCACTCCCACCCATCAACCTTCTTGCGCAAGCCTCCCCAGCCCCCTCCCACCCTTGCGACAGCTCCAAGATTCCCCCTCCCTCTTTCTTGTGGCAGTCACTCCCTCCTCTTTTTTCTGTTTATTTTATTTTTCTGGTTCTTGCGGCAGAATTACAAGAAAAGGAAAGAGAAGATAAGAAAGAAAGAAAACAAAAGACAAGGAAACAAAGAAAAGAAAGAATTTCAAAGACTGCCCAAGATCTTAGCAAGAACCAATCTTTCCTCCAAAGATTCATCCCATAACTAATCCAAACTATCTACAACCCTTTTCTTACCTAACATAGGCTTCCCTGAGCCCTTTTTTTTGGAGTTTAGGTGTTGTAAGGCAGATTTAGCAGTTAGTACATTTACTTTTCATATTGGGGTTTCCTTATTGGGGGTAGATTTGCAGCCATAGAAGGGAACTTGTTCCCGGAAGTATTTGCTAGGATCTTTTATTTCTCATGTAATATTCCCACACTGAAAGATTTAGATTGTTCTTTCTTTGGCAGGATTTCTAGAAAGTCTCTCTGCAAAAAGCAGGGGTAAGGCTGCCTAGAAAGTCCCTTCCCCAGACCCCACAGTGTGGGAGCTTCGGCACTGGGTACGCCCCTTTTTCTTTGGCAGAATTTCCACAATTCTTTCAACATGATATCAGAGCCACCTCTGATCTGAGAGCCCTTGCACCACCATTGCAGGACAACCAGCAGCCACAGACACCACCTCTTCTTCTCTTCTAGCTGTCGCAACACCACCCAATCACCACCAACCACCATCGAACCGCACTAAAACTATCGCAGCAACCTTGCTTGGCCTTTTTTCTTCTATTGCAATAACCATAGCAGGCTTGCGACAGATCCAGAATCACTGCCTGAATTTTTCCATCCTACGATTGGTCCTAAAAGGATTGATTACCTTCTGCAATCCTTCTTGGTCATCCTTAAACCTAGTGCCTCTAGAGGCCATCTTGCAACCTACACAAGCTTCTAGAGGAGTCAACTCTTCCTGCTGATTTTATCTAACCTTCCCAGCAGTGTTGCAACCCCTAGGAGGCATCGCCCACATCTTGTGATCCTCCTAGGATCCATGTACCTTGTTGCAATTGGTCCTAGGACTATCACCATGCCTTGCAATTATTACTAGGGCCATAGCCTCCCTTCCTTGATCCTCTAAAAAATTTATCTCCTAAAAATTCTTTCGTGTCTTGTTTTTGGTGGTGTTTGTCTTACCCAAACAATTTTTCCTTAGTCCCTTAACCTTTCTTTGTTCTTGTGATAGTCAATACAGTATCTACTGCTTCTTCTGATGTATCTAGCATAAACGATCCTCCCATATCTTCTATTTCTCGGGATCTTGATTTTTCTCCCCTTTAGATGACCATTGTTAAACTTAATGGGAACAATTATCTTTGTTGATCTCATTTTGTATCTCTTGAGGTTGGTGCTCGTGGTTTGACTGGCATCTTCATGGAACTTCTATTAAGCCCTCTTCTCCTGGTGTGGTTCAAGATAAGTGGGAGACAGATGAATGCTTGGTTATGGGACTTCTCCTTAATTCAGTTAAACCACGTAATGCAGACAGTCAACTTCTCCTTCCTGATGCTGCTACAATATAGAAGGTTGCTAAAGAAACGTATTCCAAGGTTAAGAATGATGCTCAATGCTTTGTAATTAGGAGGAAATTCATTAGTTACAACAAAAAAAGGGCCTTACCATGTCTCAGTCCTACCACACTCTTTGACGCTATTATCAGACTCTTAACTTCTATAGCCGTCTTTTACTCTCCATCTTGTAATGCAAATGTTGCTGCCTGTCAGAATTAGGAAGACAAGCTCAGTGTATCATTTATGGCATGGCTGAATATTGACTATAATCACATTTGTGCACAGATTCTTTTACCAGAACCTTCTCCTTCTCTAGAGCAAGCCTATGCAATGGTTGACACTGAGGATAGTCGTTGGACAGCTATGGTACGTACTCAGAGTCATTGGACAGCTATGGTACGTACTCAGACGTCTGACTAGTCTACATTGGTGACTGGTTTTGGCAATAAGAAGTCTATTACTAGCAATTCTCGCTCCCCAATGAAGTGTGAGAATAGTGGAAAAGAGCGTCAAACAAAGTACAAGTGTTGGAAGTTGCATACACGTTCAACAAATTCTCGTGGAGGAGTTAGGAATGGAAATAGAGGCAATAAGCAAGCATCTGCACATCAAGCAAATTCTGACACCCTGAGTACTCCACCACCTCTTTCCTCTGACAAGCTCGAGCACCTTTGCCAATTGATGTCCAAACTTGACATGTCCTCTTCGGAACCTACTTCCAATACGAGTGTAGCCTCTATTGTTGTTCCCCCTACTAATCTACAATCTTCTATAGGTACTTTCAGTTGTCACAATGTCAATTCGACTTATCCCTCTTGGATAATCGACTCTAGGGCAATCTAGCACATGATTGGTTCATCTTCCTTGTTTCATACTTAGTCCTCTATTTCTTTGACTTAGGTTGTTCGTACAGCTAATGGATCTGTTAGAAAACAAGCATTAAATAATCAAAACAGCAGCTGAACTTGAACAAAGAAAAGAGAGAAGAAGAAGAAGAGAAGAGAGATGAGGAAAGAGGCCTGTGATTCTTGCTTAAAAGTCTAGAATCACAGAGCACTTTTATTTATAGCTTCTAATAAATCTAATACAACTTGAGAGACAAGTAATTGTCTTCTAGAAAAAGGAAACAAAATATTACAGCTTTAGTAACTTCCTAACTCCTAAAATAGAAAGTTCTGAAAATAGAAACTACCACCAAAATAGAAACTATACTTTCTAAAAACTCCCAAAACTTATGTAGCAAGACTCCCACATTAGAAATAGAAAATATAATAAAAACAATAGCATAATACTGTTCACGTGACGGCGAACGTGAACGGGGATAAAACTCCCAAAACTTACATATACTTCAACACTCCCCCTCAAGCTAGAGTCTACACAAAGAAAACTTCAGCTTGCACAATAAGAATAAACTTGAAAAGTAGCACCAATCTTGAATCGTGTAGCAATGGCAGATGTCGATAAACACTGAAAAACTTCACCCAGGAGATAATCAACACCGACTTAAAAAAAAAAAAATTCTTCATTGCAATAGAACCATCCAATATTGAGAACAATCGACAATGTTGAAGTCGAACAAAGTCCATAAGTATAGCAGGATCAAAGACACTATCCATATAATGCCGGTAGTAGGGAGAAATATCCACACTAAATCTTCAAAATTGTAACTCCAAAGTCCATATAAATGATTCACAAGAACGCAAGTAGTAGGTAGGCAAAAGGCATTATCCACGTAATGCCGGTAGCAGGGAGAAATATCCACACTAAATCTTCAAAATTGCAACTCCAATGTCCATATAAATGCTTCACAAGAAGGCAAGTAACAGGTAAAGTATGGGTAGGTAAAAGACAATATTGATTACTGTGGAACCAAGTAGGTAAGTTAAAAAAAATAGTATGGGTTACTACGGACCAAGTAGGTAAGGTAAAAGACAGTATGGGTTACTGCGGACCAAGTAGGTAAGGTAGAAAAGGGCAATATCACGGACCAAGAGGTAGGTAAAGGGATGGGTGTAGATTCTGTGGACCAAGTAGGTAAGGTAAAAGATCCATGGGTTATCCGGACCAAGTAGGTAAGGTAGAAAAGAGTAAGGTGTTCTTCACGTGTAGACCAAGTAGGTAAGGTAAAGGACAGTATGGGTTACTGCGGACCAAGTAGGTAAGGTAGAAAATAGTATAGCTTACTACGGACCAAGTAGGTAAGGTAAAGGACAATATGGGTTACTGCAGACCAAGTAGGTAAGGTAGTATGGGTAACTACAGATCAAGTAGGTAGGGAAAAGGGCAATATAGGTAAAAATAGGCAATGATATTGTTGTAGAATGCCATAAGTTGAGGGCAAAGATCTTCACTAATAATATCCATCAGCACATCTTGAGTAGATATAGAATAAGGTACCATTCTCCCCCTCACGTGTAGCATTACACGTGGACAATTAATGACAACCAATTATCCAGTATAAAAAGATCCCAAGCAACAATTTTCAATGAGATCTTTATGGTAGATATAATCTTCAATCTCCAAGCATGTAGGAACCAAAGAAATAGTATTCAGACTCTCCTCATGGTAGATTAGTAGATGCAGCAAGTACTGGAGAAGGATCAGGGGGTTCAGATGACGATGGCAGGTTACGAAGGTTCAACAACTGTTTTCTCAGTTGCAGAAACAGAAAATTAAGGAAGTGAATTCCAAATGCAGCAAAAACATATAGGAATCGGAAACAGAGAACTTAGCCACAAGAGACCTAGAACCAGATGAAGAACTCAGTCTGAGAAGAAAAGCAATGCAGATTTAGGTAGGGAAATCAAGATGTGGTCAACATATCAGGAGATGCCTTAGAATCAGCTGTGACAACCAAATTATAGGGGTAGATAACTGAATGGGGGAAAGGAAAAAAAACTGTAAACAGCCAAGCAACACAGTAGCAGAGAGTAACAAACTCTAAATAACTAAGGTAGAGTAGCTTAGAACAGTGACACCTCATCAGCAGAATTTGGAGGAGGGAAAAAAAAACTTCAACTAGTGGTGTCATCAGCCATATCAGAGAGCACTTATCAACATAAATCAGAGACATCATCACAGGTATAAGTAGGCTTCAAGGCCTTCAATCAGGTAGCAAATTCCAGTACAAACAGTAGGCTTGAAACAGCAGTATTCCATGCATGAAAGCCCAGACCTTGAAGCCATAAATAGTTGGAATTAGACCTCTTGAAGATGAACTATTTCACTTTATTGTCCATCTGGTTCTGCAGCAAGCACAGAGCAGCAAGAGCTGTGGTAGGTAAGAAGGGCTTAAAGAGGACTCTCAAACTCAAATTGCAGTCGAATATAGGCTCAGATATTTATTGCTCTGATACCATGTTAGAAAACAAGCATTAAATAATCAAAACAGCAGCTGAACTTGAACAAAGAAAAGAGAGAAGAAGAAGAAGAAGAAGAAGAGAGATGAGGAAAGAGGCTGTGATTCTTGCTTAAAAGTCTAGAATCACAGAGCACTTTTATTTATAGCTTCTAATAAATCTAATACAACTTGAGAGACAAGTAATTGTCTTCTAGAAAAAGAAAACAAAATATTACAGCTTTAGTAACTTCCTAACTCCTAAAATAGAAAGTTCTGAAAATAGAAACTACCACCAAAATAGAAACTATACTTTCTAAAAACTCCCAAAACTTATGTAGCAAGACTCCCACATTAGAAATAGAAAATATAATAAAAACAATAGCATAATATTGTTCACGTGAACAGTAACGTGAACAGTAAAACTCCCAAAACTTACATATACTTCAACAGTATCTATTTCTTTGACTTAGGTTGTTCAAATAGCCGATGGATCTATTTCTCCTATCTCTAGAAAGGGATTTATTATTTGTTCGTCTTTCCTTACTCTATCATCTGTTTTGCATGTTCCTAAGTTTTTGGCTCATCTTTTATCTATTAGTAGCCTCAATTGTGACATGAACTACAAAATAATTGTTTTTCTCTTCTTATTATGTGTTTCAGGACCTAGAAATGGGGTGGACAATTAGGACAGGTAGACAGAAAGAGCAACTCTACTTGTTAGATGAGTCTCCATCAGCTTTTTCTATGGCCTCTAGTTCCACTTCTCCTACATTTTTTTACCTTATTACAACGACAACGTCTCGGCCACATTCCTCTACCTATTTTGTCTAAGTTGTCTCCTAATTTAGTTAAAAGATGTAATTTGAATGATTTTCATTGGGAGGCTTGCATCTTAGACAAACAAACTAGACATGTTTATCCAATTTCTAATCATCCTAGTATTGTTCCCTTTTTTGTTATTCACTCTAATGTGTGGGGTTCTTCTCTGACCATGTCTCTTTCTGGTCATAAATGGTTTGTCACATTCATTATTGTTGCAATACGACTACATGGGTCTACTTCACCAAAAAAGTGATATTTTTTTATATTTCCAAAATTTTCAAAAGATGGTTAGGACACAGTTTGCCACAATCAAAATCCTTCATACGGGTGGTGCATTCCCATCTTATTTGGCTAACCATGGCATCATCCACTAAACCAGTTGCATCGACACTTCACCTCACAATGGGGTTTCCGAATTTAAGAGTAAACATCTTTTTTAGGTAACACGTTCCCTAATTTAACTACACATGTGCCTCCTAGGTTTTGGTTTGATGCAGTCCTTACTACAACTTATTTGATTAACCAAATGCCTTCCCAAGTCTTGGACCAGCACCGCTCCTTTGAAATTATTTTAGGGACAACAGCCTTTAACTGTACCAGCTAAGATTTTTGGTTGTGTTGCCTTTGCCTGAAACCACCACATTCTTGATTAGTTGGATCCACGTAGGTTACAGTAAATCTTCTTGTGTTATCTTCCTACACAGAAGGGTTATAAGTGTTATCATCCTAGTTCTTGTCATTCCTATGGATGTTCCAGGAAAAAGTTCTCTTCTTTTTCCCCTAGACCTCTTCAAGGGAGAGTCTTAGCGAAGAGGCTCTGGTCTTGATCCCTCCTTTAAATATTTCTCCTAGGATTTCTGTTGATGATCCTTCTTTGGAAGATGGAGTGACTAGATAGGAGCAGCTAGTGGATGATGTGAAGGGGGGAGGAAAGACCTCCGAAGACTCGTCAAAGAAAGCAGCAAGAACCACGTAGAGTGCCAAGCCAGTTGGAAGCTTCAGCTCCTAGTCCTAAAGAACCAGTTCCTCCAAGTGAGCCTTATATCTAACCTTTGTTTTGATCCTACTTTAGACTTACCAACTGCTAAAGGAAAGCAGCCATGAACCTGCACCAAACATCCTATTTCCAATTATGTTTCATATTAGCCCCTATCCCCAAAATTTCAAAGTTATGTTTCCTCTTTGTCCTCCAATTCTGTTCCTAAAACTTGGCAAGAAGCATTATCTCAATCAAACTGGAAGGAAATAACAGATGGTGTCTTTGCCTCTAGGAAAGAGGAATGTTGGGTGCAAATTGGTGTTTGTTATCAAGCACAAGGCAAATGGGACCGTGGAGAGGTACAAAGCAAGATTGGTGGCCAAGGGCTTCACTCAGACTTATGGCATTGACTACCAAGAGACATTTGCCTCTATTGCCAAAATGAACATACAACGGGCTGTCCTTTCATGTGCATTGAATAAGGGGTGGAACCTACAGCAATTAGATGTCAAGAATGCTTTTCCACATGGAGAACTCCAACAGTAGGTGTATATGGATGTGCCCCCTAAATATTCTACTACTAAGACTCATGGGAAAGTGTGCAAGTTGAAGAGGGCATTATATGGGCCGAATCAATCTCCGAGAGCATGGTTTGGACTTTGGAAGGTTTCATAAAGCCATGATTTCTAATGGCTACAAGCAAAGTATGTAAACCAGACCTTGTTCATTAAAAGAGACGGTTCCCACACTACTGTACTTCTAGTGTATGTGGATGATATTGTGATCAACTTCCAATGGTGTGTCTCTCTCTGAGAGAAAGTATACTTTCAATCTACTAAAAGAAACTAGGACGTTAGGATGTAAGCCAGTTAAGACACCTATTAAGCCTAATTTACACTTGAAGGCAAAAGAAGGCGAACCAGCTGATAAGACAACCTATCAGAAGTTGGTCAGCAAGTTGATTTATTTGACACATACTAGACCAAATATCACATTTGCAGTTAGTCTTGTCAACCAATATATGCTTGATCCCTAGTCCTCACATCTGAAGGTAGTATACCAAATCTTGCGACATTTGAAGGCTACTCTAGGGAAAGGTATTCAAATTTCAGCTCATGGACATCTTAGAGTTGAGACATACACAGATGCGGACTAGGCAGGATGTCCAACTGATAGGATGTCTTCCAAGGGCTACTGTACATATGTAGGAGGCAACTTGGTGGGTTAAAGGAGAAAAAAGCAGGCAACAGTTGCAAGGTCCAGTGCAGAAGCAGAGTTTTGGGCATTAGCTCAAGGTACTTGTGAAGTACTGCGGTTGAAGGGACTGCTTCAAGAGCTTGGGACAGACTTAAAGACACCTATAAAACAGCCGTACTTGGACAGAAAATCAGCAATCAGATCATAAACCAATACAAACAAGACCAAACATGCGGAGATCGAGAAGCACTTCATTGAAGAAAAGATTGAAGATGGACTAATTCATATCACCTTTTGTTATCTCAGATAATCAATGGGCTGATGTGCTTACAAAGAGCTTAAAAGTCAGGATGTTAAGTCATATCATTGGCAAGTGGGCTGTGGGCATACTAAATAATAAATATCTATGCTCCAACTTAAGGGGGAGTGTTGTAAAGCAAATTTAGTAGTTAGTAGATTTATTTTCCATATTAAAAGTGGGTTCCTCCTGATTGGGGGTAGATTTGCTAAGATCTTCGTTAATTCTTTTGGAATCTTATATTTTTTCTTGTGATATTCCCACACTAGGAAGATTTTATTTGTTCTATTATTTTTTTTAAGGTTATTAGTGTAAATAAAGCTCTTGTTGTGTTCTTCAAACACAAAAGTCAGAATTTCACAATTCTTTCAACATTAGGTTTCCCATAATCATTCCATGCCACTTTGTTAAAACCGTAAAGCCATCCAACATTTCTCAATTAACCAAATTCTACAACCCACCATGCCACTTTGTTAAAACCCTAAAGCCATCCAACATTTCTCAATTAAACAAATTCTACAACCCACTTAGTTTTATTGAACCAAATCTTATCCAAGACCAAACCAACCTTCCATACCCAGCCACAGACTTCCCTTCCCTTCCTAATTAATTTTAGGTAAAGACTGATCCCCCAACCACTTTGCAAATGATTTTATTAATACCCTAACCCTTTCCAAGACCCCCCCCCCAACAAAAATTAATTCTTTAGAGATCCACAAACATCCCAATCCTTCCCTTAGCCATCGAGAACTGAATTCTAACGTCTAGTAATTTTTAGGTATCTCAAGTTACACCCATTAGAGCCTTAAAACACATTTATCATAAATCATTCCCAAGAAACCTCCCTAAATTCCCTATTCTTTCCCACTGAATCTATTATTTTCTGGTTCAGAAGAAGATTATCCTAGGTAAACCCTTAATTTTAGGAAATCTATTCAACAAATCCTAACCCTAAAATCTGTTTCACATCATTTGGTATCAGAGCTATAGAACCAGGACACTCTTGAAACAATAGTAGCCAAACCCATGGAGGGGCCAACAAGAAACTACCTAAATCATATGCGTAGAGGGATAAGGCAACCACAAAGGCCTCCAGAGATTCACAAGATAGAGACTTATGCTGGTGTCAGTGACCTTCAAATTTTTTATGAGTGGCTATATAATCTTGACAATTATTTTGACGGGCACTATTTATTAGAGTTTGGTAAGATAAGGCTAGTGTAGAGGGACCACACAAGGAGACGAATGAGGTATTAAGGTAATGAACCCAACATGTGGGAAGAGATGTCAAAAGCTTTGAGCAAACTATTTTTCCCACCCAGGAACATCAAGCTAGACAACACCAACAGACCTACTCTCCCCAAAAATGGTACCACCAAAAGTTCACAAAATCTGATGGAAGTAACCAGGAGGACTGGTGCAGAGGAAAAAGAAACAAGGATGATCATATCAGAAAACTCACGTATGAGAGAACCCCTTGTTTGAAGATATTGAAAGGTCCCATCATGACTCCCCATCCACTTTGGAAGAGCTCATTAGGTCTTACTACTTTTATGATAATGATCAAGAGTTACACCACCATCAGACTACCGTCCATAGGAGGGATCCACCATTCACCAATACTTCCATAGCTTTTCCATACCCTCTTATGACAGACCACAAGGGAACATGCTACAGCAACCCTAGCTATTACACAAGGACCACCTAGCCAGTGAGTGCCCTCAAAGAAGGGGAGATGCAGTCTCTAAAATCCAGCCACTAGTTCTTGAAGAAAAAATCCTTTCCACCTCTAGAGGCAGCCCTAGAAGATCCCATTGGCTAGGTAGCACATTTGGACCAATGCCAAGACCTTAGTGAGATGACAATAGGAACAAAGCCGCTATTCATACCAAGTTACCAACTACAGCCATGCTAGAAGTGCTTGATAGTGATCCTAAGGCTGAACAACAGTAGAAGACAAGAAGGAGACTCAAGTCCTTGATGACAAGGAGATAACAGCTGACAAAAATGCCCCCACAAAGCATAAAGACATGGCCAAATCAGCAACACCAAGCGAAGAGGTGATGGATGGGGTACACACTCCACCAGAGGTTCCCTCTCTCCTGACATTAAGGGTAGAGTGTTGCTGCCAACAGACATCAAGAACACACCAGCCTCTGCTCCATGCAAAAAAGAACCTCATGGTCTCAAAATTCTTGTTGTAGTACCAACAAGTAAGGACGAAACACCCTCCAAGGTGATGACAAGCAAAGATTCCAGGAGCAGGCCCATTAACTTCAAGTCCAAGCCTACTGGCTTCATCTTTCTCCTTGGGCTTTTGACAAGCAAGCCCCTATGATTGAAGACTTCATCACCACCAATCCTACTATACCAGAGTTCTGTCTTGGAGCAGTACTAGCAGCAATACACCTACTACTTCCTCCCCATTGCAAGATGCGAGGACGAGTTCACATTGAACATCTCTAGAGAATCAAACCAGGATCATTTGATCAGCTCATTCATGAGGAGATGAATGCTTTCAAGAGGGGGAGTATTGTTGTGAAAAAGGGTCACCCCCCCCCCCTGCCAAAAGCCTGGTTTGGGCCCCAAGGCCCAACCATGATGGCGAACCTAAGGCTGGTCAAACCATTGACAGGGAGGGCACTTTGGCCCTTTTCCAGCCCTAAGTAGATTATTTTAGTTTCAGAATTTTTGTTTTTATTTTCTGAGTCCAATTATGTTTTAGATTCTTAGATTAAGTTAGTAGTGGAGTTCTTGTGTCATAAGGAGTATTTCTTTTAAGTAGGACTCTTTATGGATAATTGGGTCTTTTATCCATTTTAACCAGACATTATACATACAGACAGAAGGACAGGTGGCCAACTTTTGTTGGACAGCAGCCACTACCCTGTTGTTAGCAGAGAAGCAGAGATGATGGTCCACTTGGCAAGAGGGGATTGGGTGAGGGGTAAGAGGTTAGGAATGTTCTGTTATGTAAGAGGGGGATGAGTGAGGTGAGGGGTATGCATGAAATCAGGAAGTGGAGAACAAGCTGAGCTTTCTAGGAGAGAGGAGTTCTCTTGGTTAGGGTTTTGACATTGTGAATGTTGCTATGTTTATTCGGGTGATTGTTAGTGAATGAATCACTAGAGGAGTTGGGAGTTTTCTATTCTGTTTATAGTTCAGCATTTAATGAAAACAGTCATTGCTGTTGCTTTAATATTCTGAGCCTGTATTTTCGGGTGGGAATTGCATCTGGAGGGTTCGGGGAGAAGCTAATGAGGGTCCTAACATTAGCATTCTTCTTCCAAACTCCAGCATCTACAAGCATTCACAGCACTTTCTTCCAATCAAACAAGCACAGCAGCCCTAAACCCCTTCCTCACCCTGCAACTCCATCAAGAACCCACCCCCACCCAGCAACCTTATTGTACAAGCTCCCACCCCTGCAACGGTTCCAAGATCCCCCACCCCTCCTTGCAGCACCCTCCCCCGTTTTTCTGTTTCTTTTATTTTTCTGGTTCTTGCAGCAGAATTACAAGAAAAGAAAAACAGAAAAGAAAGACTTTCAAAGATTGCCCAGAATCTTGTCAAGATATTGCCCAACATCTTATCAAGACCAATCTTTCCTCCAAAATTCATCCCATAACTAACCCAAACCATTTCCAACCCTTTTCTTATCTAATCGTGCCTCCCTAGGCACTTTTTCTTGAGTCTAGCTTTCCCCTAATCATCGCATGCCACTTTGTTAACACCCTAAACCCATCCACATTTCTCTGTTAACCAAATTCCACAACCCATTTAGTTTTGTAAAACCAAATCTTATCCATGACCAACCCAAACCTCCTCATACCCAATCACAGACTTCCCTTCCCTTCCCAATTAATTTTAGGTAAAGACTGATCACACAACCACTTCCCAAATAATTTTATTAAAACCCTAACCCTTTCCAAGACCCCCCCCCCCAAATTAATTCTTTAGAGATCCACAAATATCCCAATACTTCTCTTTGCCATCCAGAACCCAATTCTAGCTTCCTAGTAATTTTTAGGTATCTCAAGCATCCTTTGGAGCCTTAGATTACATCTATCATAAATCATTCCCAAGAACCTCCCTAAATCCCCTATTCTTTCCCATTTATTATTTGCTGGTTCAAAAGAAGATTATCCTGAGTGAACCCCTAATTTTAGGGAATCTACTCAAGAAACCCTACCCCTAAAATCGGGTTCACATCAGCAAGAGTGTAGAGAACCTCAGGAAGGTGGCAATCAAGGTCTTTGCACATGCTTACTCCGCTTCTAGATGTAATAAGAACTAGAGCACCTTTTCCGGATCCAATCAAAAAGGCAGAACAGATTGGGCTCTAAGCACCTAAATGACCTTGTATTCGTCCATTACAACATGAGGTTGAAGCTCCAGTACATACAGACACAGTAGAGGGTAATAGGCAACAAGATATAATCAATCTAGCCGATATGTTTAGGGGGGGAATCAGATGATGACCTCATCATCGATTGGGTGAGGGATAGGGGTGAGCCATTATTGGCCAGCCTATTGGTAGGCCTGACCGACATATTGCTCGGCAGGTAGGCGTTGATGTCAATGAGTTCATGGCTGGCAATGGTCGGGTACAAGCTCAGCAGGCAGCTGCTGCTACTGTTGCAGATGATTATTGATCTATGCACTCGAGCAACGATGAGATCGTGCCTTCCACATATGTGTAGGATCTAGACGAGACCCAGCCTTATAGTAAGACTGAATCCAAGGATGATGTTGGTGATGGTCGTGATGCTAGTGATGATGATGACAATGGTGGTTATGACGATGATGACGGTGGTGGTGGTGGTGGTGGTGGTGGAATTCCAAAATATTATGTGGTTCCACTACCGAAGACAGCAGCAAGCCCCATCAAATTCATTGAGGAGTCAAAGTTCACGCATGCAATCCAGGATGAGCACCATGGTGGCATACTTGTCAGACTACCAGGGCCTCTAGAACTAAGGGGTTACTATAGAGGGCCTCACAGCCAATTCCACCCACCAAGGCAAACAGACGTGGATGTGGCTAGCTTGGCAAACTCAATAGGATCAATAAGCTTGAATGGTAAGAATGTGGGGTCACCATATGGGGTTTATGGGCTTGGCTATGGATATGGATATGGGACATATAGTAGGGTATATGGTGCCTCATCTACTGATTCGGGTGGGGTGTCTGGATATTGATCAACAATAAATCTAGGAGACGGTGACCCCTCTAAGTTTAGGGCCTAAACTTCTAACTTCTGTCTTTTGCTTCTAGTTCCTGACAGTGGATTATTTGTGCTAAGTTGTTACTAATCCTACCCCTACTTTATGATGTAGGCAAGAAAGTATCTAGTACTCTTCCTTTCAGTGGGATGTATAATCAATACATCTTACTGAAAGTAAATGGCTGCTGAGCACTCCAATCAAACAGGTGGCTGCTAAACTCTTGATGTTACCGGGATTGGCAAGTATAGGGCCACTCATAATTTGGCCCAAAACAGCCCACAAATCATGTGGCCCCAAGAGATTGCCAAATTTCCTAAGGGGTATTTTGGTAATTTTCCACCCCCCTTGAGGCAAGAGTGGATTAGTTACCTTCCCCGAGTTAGGAGTTAGAATCTATTCTTCTTTTCTCAATTGAGTTAGTGGTTAGAGTCATGCTGTATTTAAGAGTCCTAGTTGGAATCCAATTTCAAGTTGGGTTCCTTTTAAAAGTTAAATCTCTTAGCTTGCAACTTGTCATTGTTCAGAAACTTTTACTCAAAGAGTCCTTTTCCTAGTTTAGAAGTTGAGTCTAATTGTACTAGGGAATTCTAATCCAAATAAGGTTCCTAAGTTCAGTCCAAGTAGGTTTCTTGTGTTGAGTCCTAGTTAGTTTCCTTAAACGTAAGGCTATAAATAGCCCCCCCCCCCCTCACACACTGTAACAAGGCAGCCATGATTAACTGAATAAAAATACAGATTTGAAGGAAAAGTGGAGTCATGTGCTCCTAAGAAGAATACCACTAGTCTGAGCTAAATTTCTGCAGTTTCTTCATCATTCCCCTACCTTCAAGCCTGTGACAGCATTCATTTTTCAAGTGATCTGTAATTCAAGTCTTCTTCATCAAGTGAAACCTCAGCCCCTTCTCCTACCCCATCACCTTTCCTAACCCTTGCATTAAAACACCCCCCACAACCTCTTTCTTCCTTGCGGCAGCAGCCCCCTCGCCACATGAAGCCCTAGAATTCCCTACCGTATCACCTTTCCCCTCGACTAACAGGATCGCACCCCTCCCCTGTCCTAACCCTACTTCTATCTTCATTAATAGACCATCATTACACTAGTTTAGAATTTTCTGCAGTTCATCTTCTTCCTCTAGAAACCTAAACCCTAATTCAATCAAAACCTTATACTCTAACCTTTTACCCAAAGTCTAAACCTTTTTAGGATCACCACCTCCCACACTCTCTCTCTCTACCTTCGGGTGAACTATTAGCTGTTTGTCCACTGAGATTTTAACTCAAACAGCAAGGTATTGAACAATGAACCATAGGTTGCATGCGGCTTCTTAGGAAAGACCCTACTACTGGCCTATCAATAAGTATACTGCAAAGCAAGCTAACGGTTTTTGGGCAAATTCCTTAACTTATAATCTATGAGAGAATCTACCAAACTGCTTTGGATATGTTCATTTCCTATTTTATAAAATTCCTTGAACGAGTTCATGTATTGTTTACATATTTTAGTTTTACCACTCAAATCCAAGTTTCTGATGGTGGAGTTACTTTAAAAGGACAACACTATCTTCTTATGTTTAAACTGGAAATTAACTGCACATGTTTTCCATCAAACTTTTGCATTCTATGTTCTTGTTTATTAAAAGAGCAATCAATTGTCTGTGTTTCTTCAATTTTTCTAGGAAGCAAATGGGATGTTATGCTAAACATCACAAGGGCCAACTAACTCTGGCTTCCATTAGTTCTTTCCATGCAGTAAAATTGAAGACTCCAAGTGATAGAGGACCCCAGACCCATCTCCTTGAGAATTTTCACCTCAAACAAGTACAGGAAATGGCTTAAAGCTGAGACCATAACGAGACTAACAAAAATGCCACCAGAACCCTCTCTGACTAATGGCTATCTGATAAACTTTTGAAACTTTGAGCTCAATTTAGCCATTTTACTTTTCTTTTTTTCGGGTAAACTTAACAAATGAGATGGTTTTAGTGTCCCCAATAAAATGGTAGTCACTCTCATCAAGCCATGCCTAAAACATGGCAAGAGAGTTGCACTGAAGAAGCACATATCCTCATAACATATACCTAATAATTGACCTTTTCTGGGTTTTGAACTTTCTGTTACCCTTTAAGAGAAATACTAGTGAGGGACCAGACTACATATATCAAGCATCCATATGGCTTATCTAAGGGAGAGGTAATACTCATGTCAAAATTATGATGAAACGAATATGTAAGACTAATAAAATAAGTAGGGACACATTAGAAGATCACATCAATTTTCATTTATGCTTTGGCAGAGCTATTACTTCACACCTTCAATAATGCATGTAGATTTTCTCAGAAAAAAATAATGGAAGATCCTTTCTCTCTGCTGATACTTTTACCACTTTCAAAATTTTTGGTGAGGAAAATCTTATGATTCAATCCTACTGAATGAAGCTCCACAATATGCAAATGCAAATTTATTTTCTAAGCATTACCGTCCCTAATAAGTTTCAGATTGACAAAAATGAACCAAAATAATAATCAATGGAGACTAAAAATAATATACAACATGCCTGCCATGATTTTCCAGTCTTTTCTTTTTTTCCTTCTTTTTCCTATAGAGTATGAACTATGAAGCTTTGTTCTCATCATAAGAATTACATCCGAATGTACTCACCTTATTATACCCATTGCATATCACATTTGAAGACCCGTGCGACTCACACATTATCATCTCAATAGTTCTTCTAACCATCTAAGAACAACAACAATGAGAAGGATTAACATTTGTGCCCCCAAAAATAAAATAATGACTAACATAATAGTTGAGCAACTGGAAAACCATATACAATAAATTTTGGGGAAATTACTGTTTCTCCCTTAAATATTAGAATTACAGGCTTACCCCTGCACTCTCTAAATTTACTAAGTGATTCTTGTAGTTTGCATTAGGTTTACTATTAACCCCTAACGCTAATAGGCATTTGTTAACTGCTGACAAAGCATCTGGGCATTTTTGTAAATGCCCAACTAGCCTTGAGTATGACCCAAAATTCATTATTTGATCAAAGTAGTAAGAATTTAACCCCAAGAAAATCCTGCAGAAACTGAGGCCAAAATGACAGAAACATAAGTTATATCAGAATACAATTACAAAAAAAAAAGAGTAAACACCACAATGGGCTTTGAAGAGAATAACACCAACCTGAAATCTGAAAACAGAAAAGGAAAGAATAAATGGGTTCTGTAACTTAAGTAACCTCAATGGAAGGTCACCATAGAAACCGATCTATGATACATAAATTGTGATAAACAGAGGAAATATTATCATTTGAGCACCCAGATCACGGTAGAGAGTACAAAACTTAAATGGTCTCTGGAAAGGAAATGATAGTCCTTGAAACAAAACAAGGAAATAGATTTCCTATCAAAATTACTCCAATTGGGTATCACTAAATCAGAAGCACGACACCATCAGTCAGATTTTCAATTTGGGAAAAGGACCTATCTTTTGAAACAGACTCAAATGTTTCCAAACAAGTGGGTTACCAATACTGAAGTTAATTCAACGGCAAACCAACATTAAAAAAATAATAATAATAAATAAATAAAAATTCACGCCTCCACTACAAAGGAAGAAATTTGAGGGTTTACAACTCTTGGGCATTTTTACTTGTGAAGGAAACAAAAGTTGAGAGGCTCTTCACATGGCCATCCGCAGATCACCCAAATTCACAAGGCCATGGCATTGATTGGAGACACGTGGAATACACCAACAAGCAATCTGCAATGCAGATATTGGTGAAGAGTTTGCAAATTCATTCCAGCATGTTCTAAAGCAAGCATTGAAGAAAATCTCTTCCCAGCACCCAGCCCCTGATGACGGTCCCGCAAGCACTGCTCTAACGAAGGCAATTGGAAGAGCCTAGTAACCAGTGAAGTCTCATGGTGATTCCCACCTCTGCAGTCAACTAACTAATCCTTTCCTATGTTTCTTGATCACTTTTTGATCTCTGGCCATTAGATATGTTGGTCATGAAGAAAGTGGGCAGCTAACTGAGGCTATTTGATAAGGTGAAGGCACATACTTCAGTTTTCATCACACTCCTTCAGGTTCTTGATGATGGTATATCGACCGATGGTCAAGGACACACTGTGGACTTCATCAATACAGTGATCATCATGAATTCAGGCCTTGGAGCACAGCATCTTTGCTTGCCTTGTGGGCAAGCAGTCAACACCGGAATGACGAATGCTTCCATAGAGTTCCAGCCTGACCTATGAAGGCTATAATGGACTTTCTATTCTTCTTTTTCTTTTTCTTTTCTTCCCTTTTCCGGTAATCAACAAACCAGTCACAAGGGCTGGTGCCCCATAGGACCAATGGATGGAAAGGGGGACGGTGTGGAGGGACAGATGTTCAAAAACAAGACTTCCTTGATCTTACTGACTCTAAATTGGAGGCTGCCAACACTGTGCCAGAAGCACATCCACTATAATGGACTTTTCACTAACACTTAGTAGGCACCTTTACATGCTAGGAAGGGTACAATTATTATTTTAAGCAGTGCAGAGTTGTGAAATAATTCAAAACAGAAATTTTAGAATTAAAATTTACACTCATGAGGACAAACACAAGCCATGCTACCAGAAATGAAAAACTAATATAAACACCTCCACCGCCAAAGAAATCCCTTTATTTTCTTCAGTATATGTAAAGGAGAAGGGGTGGCATTGGCCCAATGGTAGGTGGACCACAGTTGTAACCTAAGGTCAAGGCATCAAAGCACCTGTCAGTAAAAATTACTAGGCTAACGCTGCTTAGGAAAATTACCACCCCCCCAACAAAAAAAAAAAAAAACTCTACTTGTGGGTAAGCCTTTAGGCACCAAGCGGGAAGAAATTGGTCATTTCGGACTGGTAGCCCAATCCCGAGTTCACTCAGCGGTCCCCAAATATCTGAGTAACAAATGAGATTCACATCCTCTACAATTCTATGCAATTAGGGTCTAGGATTGTGACATGTGGCATCAAAGAATCCAACTACCATATTTAAAACCTAATATTAAGACAACATTGATCTTCTCTTACAATTTCTCCCCCATTTTCTCTCCTAATTAAAAACGAAATCTAAGAAATTCCTCAAATTCAAAATTCTTTTAGGCTGTGTTTGTTTGCAAAGGTGGGGTGGGAAAAAAACATGTGGGTCCCATGTGTAGTGGGATGAGGGAGAAGGAAAGGAAAGGAAAGGGTTGGGTTTTGTGGAAAAGTGATAGGGGTGGGTCCCACTTTTTACTTTTCCCAACTTTCCCCTAAAGTACCACCAAATATGTGGGATTTTAAAATGGCATGGGGTGGGAAAGTTGGGTTGCCACATCAGCAGACAAGTCAAGGAGACTTGTCTCCCACTTTCCCACCCCAAGCAACCAAACAATCTACCATTTTGGGATTTAAAGGAAAAAGTAAGAAATCTACACTTTTTTCAAGAATTTTCCACCCCTTTTTTCCCACCCCACACCTTTATTCCAGCAAACAAACGCAGCCTTACTTTTTTTCTTCACAGGTAAACACACTGAGAGAGGAGAATCCATCGTGAAACCTTTGTTCTTACTGGACTCCAACTGTACAGGTTACGACAATATCATTCACATTATTAATGACAAACTCCAATTTTACAGGTTAACACAAGGTCATTTACATTATTAACGGCTGAATTGAAAAAGGAGAATGAAAGAAATCGAAGAACATGTATAAGAATATCATGAATTGAAGAAAGAGGAAAAAAGAGATCGTGGAAATAGCAACGGTGGAAATGAGGAGAGAAAATGGGGGAGAAATTGTAAGAAGATCACTGTTTTCCTAAACTAGGTTGTAATTTATTTATTTTTTTGGTCGAATAAACTGGGTTTTAATTATGGCTCATTGGATAATTACATGCCACATGTAACAATTCTAGCCACTATGTAGAGTCAGTAAGAGTAAGGAGGTATTGTTTTCGATTCATCGATTCTCTCCCCATAAAAAAAAACAATGAATCGATTTTAACAAAATGTGAGTGAAATGAGGATCTAGGATACCGTTTGTTGGGACCATCGGCATTCGGGGTAGAAGGCTGTGCGTCGCTGCGGCTGATCGTCTGGCATGACGACAAAGCATCTGTTCAACAGCTTGTGGTAGTCGGGTGGGTCTTCAGGTCTAAGAAGGACGGACATGGGACCATCGCCGCCGCAAACAAGGCAGCCACAGCCCTTACACCAGCAACCGGCTACTGAAGGTGGGGTTTGAGGCAGCAAAGATAAGATTGTGTCTGCTAAAGTGCAAGCACGATTTCGATACAACCTCCACAGGACTTCGGGAACTCTTCTTTTTTTCTTCATTTTCTTCATTGCAGCTGCAAGAGAAGCGATTTGCTCAATGCGATTTGCTCAATGCCCAAACTAGAGACTCTTGGGTCGTTCATTTGGCGCGAATTTCGAAGAGAATTTACAAACAATGTTATTTTTTTCTGTCAAATTTCTAGGTAAATTTGAGGGACGCCGCAAAGATAAATTTTCCAATAAAATGTCTCTTAAATTTACAAAATATTATACTAGTGCAACAAATTCTCAACATTATGCAAAATTAGTAACGATTTCCTTCAAAATGTTTCTTAAATTAACACTCTAGTACACTATTGCAACAAATTCAATTTCATAATTTCATGACTCCTGCATTACCCTTCAGTCTGACTTTATAATCTTGCCTTGAGGGTTTAAAATATTACGATATCTACAATATCAATTTATTTTATTTTTTTGGTCAAATATCTACAATATCAATATGGTATAGAAACTTGGTACCCAAAACCAAAATTGTACAGTATTACTTCCATGTCCACATTTGCATACCAAGTCAGTTTAGGTATGTAAACATAAAGGGAAAATTGTACAAATATGGTATTAAACAATACCGTATGGTTTTCAATGTGTAAATGGTATGAATACAATACAAAATTAAACGAATACGTCATAGTACGGCTTCGATCAAAATTGTTATGTTTCGATACAATAACGTTTTATGATACACTTAACTATATACTGTCAATTTGGCACCCAAAACTAGTACCATGCCGAACCGTAGCAAATCAAAAACTATTTTTAAAGCTATGTATTATACCATTTTTTGAAATAGTTCGGTATGGTAAAATTTTATACAGTCGATGTTGGTTCTAGCATATAATTTTGGTACTAGATGGACACCGTTATACTGCCTTTGGTAGAATCCTAAATTTCATCTTTTTTTCTTCTTCTATGATTTGTATACAACTTCAATTCCATATGTGCACCTTATATTGTCTTAGTAAGATGGAATCATAAATTATATCTTCTTTTTGTTCCTCAATGAGTTCACTTCTTCTTCATATTTTCGTCATTTTATATTAAAATATATGGATAATTATTGTTGCCTCTCTGTATTATAGCATAATTACTACCTTATTCTTGATACTTTTAGAAATTACTAATTCAACCTTAGAGTTTGCTGTAAGTACTAAAGTCACCAACTGTTAAGCTCTGTTTTTTCCTTCGAACAAATGGAAACTTATACTAGGAGAGGAAGAGAAACAACAGAGAATACAAAGTCAGATTTACAAAGCAAGCCAAAGGGGTTGACCAATCGAGATTGAGGGTCCTCCAAACTCGATTAAACTGAAACTTCTTTGCACCTCGAGTTAAGAAGTCTGCATGACTATTACAACCCCTATTAACGTAACGAAAAAGATACATAAAAACGCGAGCTAGACACCCTGAAAATTCGTGAAGTAAGCCATGAGTTGACCAATCGAGATTGAGGGTCAGACCATTTAAAACCTTGATAGCAGAGAGGCAATCAGAAAAGAAAACAACCTGATTTTTGCGAAGGTGTTCATCATTTGGAGCCTTCCATGACATCTTCCCTTTTCCAGAGTGTTGGTACTCTTGGGTTCGTTCCTCTTCGCACTAGCTTCAGAGAAACTCTAATGCAGCTTGGATCCCTCCTCAAAATATGCAGCTTGCAGCTGTGTGATATGGAGCCCTATAGGTCGATTTGTGTTGGCGCAGTCTTGTTTTGGTTTTGGCTTGTCAGCTCTTATGATGGAGCTTGAAGCGATCCAGAAAAGCTTGCTGACCAACAAAGATGAAATTATTTCTAGAAACCCAAATTATCCAACATAGAAGACTAGATAACGAATATACATGATCAAGCATACTTGATGAACTTAACTTTGCATCTGAAAAAAAGAGTTAGTAAATCATGAAAGGTGTTTCCCACAAAATTAGAAGTCTCAAGTCTTAAAGACGAGGTGCACCAACACAATACTTTAGCAAATTTACAATGCAATAAAACATGGGAAACATCTTCAACATGTGAAGCACATATTAAGCAAAAAGAGACGGGCTACTATCTAGTATCTATCAAAAAGAGATTTTTAAGTCTTACCAAAAAAAAAAAAAAAAAAAAACTTTTAAGTTGGGATACCATCATGGGTGTTAAGCTCCCTTAGTTAAGCGATGATGTGCCATCTTTGATTTATTCAAACCCCCATATCCCAAAGATAACCCAGGTTTCTATACTTATTTACACTTGATATTTAATTACACTACTACCCCTAATAATTAGGAAAAAAATAACCTCAAACCTATAGTGCTAAACCATCTTCTTCTCTTATTTAAAAAGAAGAAGAAAAAATTCTTCTTCTTTTACTCCATCTATTAAAGAAAAAACTTTCTTCTTCTTCGTCCTCTCAATGGTTTAACCCAACTCTTTCTTTTCTCTCCAAAACTAAAAACTGAGATCCAGATGTAAACCAATAGAAAAATAGTTACTCTTAATTTGCATTTTACCTTTATTTATTTACTTTTGAATTTTATTTCTACTGTTCCTTGTTCTACCACCTCCGGTTAACCCATGAATCAATGCCTCTCCAAGAGGTTGGACCAAGGACCTACAACAAGGAGCAGGTGAGAGCGAGTCGACTTTGTGGTCAGCAAGCCGTCTCTAAAGGTCAAGTCAAAAAAAGGAAAACGCAAATCCTCATTGGGAGGAGTAGATGCCGGAATAGAAAGACTATTGGGTACATAAGTTTAGTTGATGAGTGTTGCTAGATTCTTAGTAATTAGGGGCATTTATATCCTTGTCTGGCACGTGTAGATCATAGGATGCATGAGAACCACCCTCGTCTTTCAGTGATGTTGGCACAAAGAACAAGCTACAATGCTTAGATTGAGCAAAGTTGTTTTCACCTTGAAGTATTGTTGACGTTGGTTCTCTGCTCTTAAAGTTTCAAGCGCAAAGAACTCTCATCTCTATTCACTTGCTATAAGCATTCCCTTGTTTTGCCTTCCCTTCGTGTTTCATCAAATCCCCTTCGGAGTTCCGATGTCATATACCATGGGAAGAAAGTTGATTAAGAAATATGACAACCCAACAACCTATGTCATGTTCCTAAGCCTTGGGAGGAGTTTGAGATCTCCACAAATCCCTTAGACCCAAATGATGAGGCTACTGTGAAATCCCACCTAACCCTAACTTGAAAATCCATAGTGTAGATCTGAAGACCTGAAGTGAAGGAAGAAGACAGTTGTGGGCCATCCAAATTTGAATCCAGTAGGTCTGACCTAGAACCCTTGGAAGTTGATGATGAAGGTCTAAGTATGGAAACCCCGAGTGAATTTAGTTGATGATGTGATTAGAATGAAGTTTGACTTGAAAGGCGGACCAAGATACAGTGTTAACACCTTTGGAAGGTCTTATAAAGTCAAGTAAGACCATTTCTTAAGTTGGTGTGGGTCCCAATGGAGTTTGTGGCTTTCGAAGAATCAAAGACTTGTTTTTTACTTTAATGGCAAGCTTGGTTGCTCAGCCTTGGTCGCTCCAAACGACCAAAGGTGACTGGGGCAGTTTGGTCAATTCCTTGGAAAGGTTTTTGAAGCCCTATTTTAAGTGTTTTTCATTCTAATTCGTCCCATAACGTTCTAAAGCCTCTAGAGAATGTGGGAAGAACCTTAGAACCTCCTCTTCGAAGCCAAGGAACATCCCCAAGCATCAGTAAGAGTTTCTCCGTCAAATCTTCTTCTACAAGGTTATTAATTGATGTGTTTCTCTCTAGATTTATCTCTCATTGTTTTCTATCTAGCTAAGGTCTCATACCATTACCTTGACCTTCCCTTATATCTCCATAATTTTAGGGTGAATCCCTTTTCCCTCTATCACTTTGTGAATCTACTGTGGATTGATTTTGAGGGAAAATTCTAGGGTAACCTTCAAGAATGGGTATAAATTTGAAGACCTTGATTACTATTTGATTTTAGACCCTTCCCAATGCCAATTATTGATTTTGAACTACTGTTCTTTCTTTCCTAGAGTGAAACCTCTTTCTCTCTAGTCTTTCTGTGAGATACACGGACTGATTTCGGTAAAAACCCTATTTTATGATTCGATTGAATTTCTAGTCCATTGACCATGTTTGATGCTTAGATTATCATAGATAGTCTTAGTATGTTTTTTTGGAACTCTGCTTTGAATTTTGGAGTAATCGGACTTCAAACGAAGAAGTTATGGCCATTTTAGTGTTTTCTATTCATACTGCAACGTGTTGGTCGCTCACCTTTGGTCTCTTGGAGAGACAACCCCTGAGCGACCAACAAAGTTAGTGACAACAAATTTGCTCTATTTTGCTTCCGCTTCGTCTCCGATCATTAGGGTTTGTTATTTATGTTCATGTTTAGGGTTATTTTGGTGATTTTGGACTTGCCCTTTGATATATTTCTCAAGGATAACGATCAAATTCAAGGTGAGTACGTTCACTCACAATTGACATATTGCATTCTATATGTTGTTTGATTCAGTTTGCATATGACAGCTATTGTTTTAGATTCTTCTTAATAGTGTTTTAATTTTGTAATTACAGTATGCTATCCATGATGTGTTTTACATATTTATTAAATGAAGAATGATTGGATTTGTAAATGAATCTTGTTTGGATATATGTATGGATTCAAGATGCAATTTCCTAGGTTGTGATTGGGGAATGGGGAATGCCCTTTTGGCATTTTTGTCATTGGACACCAGTGGAGGTGGTATGGGACGCATTCCTATGGTGCCCCTTGGTGCTTTCCCTGATTACTAGTTGACATACCTAGAGCATGTCTAGAAGTGATTGGCTAGGAATACCCTGTTATATCAGACCCGATTCCGAAGGGAATTGAAACCGAGTGACCCGTGGCAACAATGGGGATTTGTGGGCGCTCAAGACTGGTAACCAACTCGTGAGAGGACATGAATCACATTGTGAGGGGCCATTCATTGGTAGGGTTCCATTTAATAGACTTGGGCTTATGGGAGCTCAAGACCGGTAACTAACTCGTGAGAGGACATGAGAGCTTCTTGTTTATTATTTTTTGAGGATGACCAATAGGGTTAATGAATCCGTAGTCCGAGTTGGTCGGAGCCATAGGATACGATGATTCTAGGGGGAGGATATCGAAAAGGATGGCAAAAGGCGAGGAATGGAAGTATCAGACCCTAAGTTGATATAACTAAGTAGAAGACTTGCATTGGGTTAAGGTTAAACCTAGCATGCGCCAATACTCAGACCAATGGTGGTGAGCGAGAGTGTTGACCTAAACCCCAACCATGGAATGTTCGAGAGGGATACAGGACCCAATTACCACCTGAGAACCCAAGATACCGAGATGGTTGAGGGAAAGTGGTTTGAGACCTACCCAGAGGAGTATGGTGTTCTATCTTAAAGCATGTCTGCCAATAAAGACCAACATATATAGAGTTAGAAGCATACTTGCATACTATTTTATAGCATTTGCATTCATGCTTTGTTCTTGATCTTAAGAATGTGATTGTTCACAATTATTAATTGTGTTTGAACTGCTTGCTGAGTTCTTCTGAGCTCACCCTTCAGGGGACATATTTTTAGATGATTTTGCAGGTTTGGAAGAGATCCCGTGCACCAGTACGAAGGACACTTCCTTATGTAATACTGTTGTGGACACAGTGGGAGAAGGTAGTGACTAGTGGTACGACCCGTACACCGGTATGGACAACTTTGATGGCTCTTGTTGATAGTAGTAGACACCATCTTGCTCACCGTTGGGATCAAGAGTTAGATGAAGATCCAAAGTTGTAAGTGCATAAGCCCAAGGTGAAGAAGACGAAGATCAAAGAAGAAGAACCGATGGAAAACTTGATTTGACTCTTAGACTTCTTTGTTTCTTTACTTTCCGTAGTTTATTTACTTGTATTACCTTAGATTTGATCTACCTTCCACATTGGTCTGTAGAGTTATTTTTCACTATACTCTACAGTTATTTCTTTGATTGGTATCTTTTATTCCACGCTTTGATATTCTTTTGTGATCCTTCTGAGATCCAGTACTTGATTGTTTCTTAATTCACTTTAAGACAATGATTTGTTCTTGCTCTTGATTATATTATTGTGCTATGTGGGATATGATCGCCCTAAACTTGATCTTCAGGGCTGTGGATCACACCTCTGGCTATGCCAGATAGGGTACCGGCTGGAGGGATGTGACCGGCTACTATTGTAACAACCCCCGTATTTCTAATCTGGAATCCGTATTGCAGGTTCGAGACGCCGAAGGTCTAGTTGGATTAATTTTGTGGAGTGTCCAGATAGAAGTCCATGATCCATATCTAGAACCCATGGATCTAGATTCTCTTGTTGAAGAATCTGCCTTACTGGGAAGTTGGATCTCTGGTAGAAGGCAAGTGGTGTTTGGAGATGTCCGGAATGAAGGTAAGACCTCCCCATGTGTTGATTAGGGCTAGGTTGTGTTTGGGTTTCAACCCCCTGAGCAAAGAACCCTTGTATTGCAATATACTTGGGGGCAGTTGCTAGTGGTGGTTGATTAAACCAAGCGACCGCCCGTTTCTGCTTGCGGGAAAATGCCCTATTTTGCCCCCTGTTCGTTATAAATAGCATCCCTCGCCCTATTCACGCATTATTATGTTCGGGATTGCTATTTTAGGCGATTAGGCGGCAGTGGAAACGTGCTGGAAGGTGGGCGAAGTGCTGTTAGTGATCTGGAACCTTTTCCCTTCTATTCTTGGTGATTCTGGATAAGGTAATGAATCTCCATCTGCTATTCTCTTCTTTTTAACCTTTAATTGATATGAACCCATTCCCATTTTTGTTAGTGGTTACCCATTTGATCAGTTGTATCTCTCTTTCCAATGTTCTTGATGAGATCCTGTCTAGAAACGAATCCCTACATTTGTTAATGAATGGATCTAATCAAGGGGAGGATTTTGGGTGGTTGATCTTTGTTAATTTGGTTTCGTTTCCCCCCTTTGTTATAGACCTATTAAGTTTGAAATTCGAACTAAGATTATCCCAAAATGGATTGAAATTGGATGATCAAAAGTCTAATTTTCAGAGTTGGAAACTGTCTAAAATAGGAGCGGTCGCTTGTGGAGGTTGCTTAACCTAAGCGACCGGCACAAGCAACCGGCTGGTTTCCAGTGACAGTGTAGGTTTGATTTTGGATTTGTTTTGACTCTTGACTCTTATACATTCTTGTAACCCTATGCCTAGGTGTCCTTTGTTCCTACTTAAAGTTTCATAATTGTGTTTGGCTTGCAATTTAAAGGACTTCTACTAAATTACAGGTAAGGGCATGCATTCTTATTTATAGCAATTACATATAGATGATGATTCAGCTGTTCTATTTACTATTCTTTGATCATGTAACTTGCTGTAATTGTATAAAGCATGTGAATCTTATTGTATACTTATTGTTTGTGGTGTTCCTTGATGTACTTCATCTTTTATGATATTGCACAACTGTTCATAGTATGATAAAGAGTGATGTAGTGTAGTTGTGATGGAAGGGGTATTCCATTGGGATATCTTGGCCGGAGATATCAGAGGGTTGTGGTATGGGACACATGCTCACTGATGCCTCTAGCACTATCATGATTACTGGATGACATACCTAGGAGAGTCTATAATTGCATGGCTAGGTACCCCACATGCTATTACCCTTTCGATAGGGGAATTGAAGCCGAGTGACCGGTGACAATGGTGACGTGACTCTGTTTCATTCTACAGCGGTAACCAGTCCGTGCCGGAGACTCAGTGGTCCACTATTGGTCATGCAATGGTAGGGTTTCATATGTTAGGGTTGGGCTCATGGACGTCCAAGGAATGGACTGGGTGTCGTGAGGAGTTTGAGAGCATCCGCCCCAATAATATGTGGATGACCATAGGGTTAAGGAGTGGAGTCCAACAGCGGTAGCCAGTCCGTGAGGGTTCTCACTCCTAGGTTGCGAAGGATACTGAACCGAGGTGGTTGGTGCCATAGGGGAAGTATCTGGACTTCATATAGTATGTTACCATTATGACTTGCATTGGATTAGAAACCTCGACATGCGCCAGTACTCATTGCCAATGGTCGTGGTGAGAGAGTGTTGACTTAACCCCCAGCCATGGTTTGAGAGCTAGGTGTGGACTTACCCCTTTGCCCAGGATCCCTAGAGAGGTAACCAGTCCTTGCCGGATCAAAGTGACTAGACCTACCCAGAGGAGTGCTGGTGCATATCTTAAAGCATGTCAGCTAATAGAGACTTGCATAGTTAGATCTTAGTAGCATACATATTTCTGCATACCATCCATATCATTTCATATGTGCATTCATGGATTCTATTGACATATATATGAGAATTGTCTATTCCTTACTGAGTTCGTCAGAACTCATTCCTTTCATTGTATATATTATATGAGTTGTACAGATGGTGGCACAATATCAGAAGTTGGAGATGATTCGTATGAAAGAGCCTTCTCATATGAAGCTGATGTGGCACAGATAGTGGTACATGAACTTTCAGAGCATGAAGCCTCTTGAAGATGCTTGGTGTGCGCTTTTAGCACCTATTGATGGGCGAGGGAGACAGGTTGCTAGGCAGTTTGCCCTTCATATGGAGAAAGATTGGAGGACCCCTTTACTTGCTAATTTAGAAAACCAGTTTTAGATTTAGAAAAGAAAACCGGAAAGAAGATTATTTATTTTATTTATTTTGCTTCCGCTAAACTCGATATTATATTTGATTCTTGATTCTTTCCTTTAATTCTTTCTTGGATATTTATTGGAGTATTTGGACTTTTGTAACATTTTTATTGATTATTGCACTTATTCTTGCTCTTGATTGTCTATACTTGTGTTTATTATTATTGATGGGTAAGGTCATGGATCCTGTGATGGTTCACTCCCATGGGTTGTCGGGCGGATAACCAAGACCGACTGGTGGGGTGTGACAACTATGGAGGTAAAGCAATCCACAGAAACCTCAGTGAGAGATGAGGGTGGAGACCTCACCGTCAACACTAGGGACCCTTGCCCTCTGGTTATTAATGTTGAGGATAGACAAATAAGGGAAGCTTTTTTCTTGTCAGAAGAAGAAGAATAACCTCTTATCCCCTTAGACAAGAGACCCTTCGCCCTTCTCAACAATTCGAGCCATGAATTGTTCCCTTGTCTCTCTGCCTTAAACATTTACAACTGATGAGGCAGGCCTTTTCTATCCCTCCCAAATCTGTCACTCGTCTCCTGGTCTCAATGAGAGAGCCAATGGCCTAGGTGCCAACAAGTTCCCTTTATATTTTGATTCAATGCTAGGTTGTCTAAGAGTTCCCCTCCACCCTTTCATAATGCAAGTGTTGTATAAGTTCAAACTAAACCCTAGTATGGTTGCTCCAAATGGGTGGAGGATCCACACTGGTTTCATGGGGCATTGCAAGAATTTAGAGGTCGAACCTTCCTTGGTCCTATTCTAGTGGATCTTTGCTTTGAGGGATCTCCCTCAAGAGGGTGACATTACTTCAACAAAAGAGGAACGACCACCACCAAATTCACGGTCTTTGTGGACGAAACTCTCCATCCATTAATATGGGTTGGAGGGATCGTTACATTGCCTGCGACCTCCCCAAGAGTGTGCAACCACTAACTGACTGTTCATTTTCAAGGAAAGGTGTGAAATCCCCCAAAATCTTAACCCAAAAAATCCATATTATAGGTCCGAAAACCCAGAGTGTGGGTAGAAGGCAATTGTGGGCCATCCAAGTAGAGACCATTGGATTGAATTCCAAACCAATGGAATTAGATCGAGAGGATACTGAGTTGGGAGTTCTATCAATTTTTGGAAGGATATCTAACTCGGATGTTGACGGACTGGGTAGATGGATCAAGTATATTGTGATGACACGTGTAGAAGGTCCCGAAAAAGCAAGTAGGACTTTTCTATGGGATGTAATAGGAACTAGGGAACAGCTTGGGCATTCCGGGCCTTGGCTTTGGTCCTAAAACAAAAGTTCCTGGGGCCGGTTGCCAGCCCTAGTCTCCCCAGGCGACCCACCTAGTTCCAGGAGAAAAGGGCAATTTTGAAAATGTGATTTTGAAGCCCTATTTAATGTATTTTCATTCTAAAACGTGTCATTATGATCTAAAGCCATCAAAGAACGTTAAAGCTCGCTAGATAACACTCCTCAAGGTGAAAGATAGTGTAGAGAGCATTTGTTAAGGTTTCCAAATGGCAAATTGCTTTCTTAAAGGTTAGTATGCATCTTCTTTGTTCTAGTTCTCTTCTTTGATTGATTCCTCCTACTGCCAAGACCTAGTTGAGGGCTTCTAGTTACTATATCAACCTACTTCTTCTACCCTTTTTACTCTAGAGTGAATCCCCATTCACTCTGGCTCATTCGTGAATCTTTCAGATATATTTCGGAGAAGACCTAATGTAGGATTCTTTAGGTTTTCATTCTTGTTGCTTTGTTTAATAAACTATGAATTAGTAATATTTCATAATTTTCCAAGTATTTTTGGAGTAGTTTAGAACCCAATCGGGAAGCTTTTTGACGATCTGAGTCAAATTTGTCCATACTCAGAGGTTGGTTGATTGGCCTAGTCGCCCCCGGTGATCAGCAAAGCTCTGGTCCCCGACTCTAGTTGATTGTCCCTGGTTGATTGTAGCAGACCAACCACACCCTACAATGTTGGTCACTTGTTTCTCTTTTCAATGCCAAATCTCTAGAGTTATTTCTAACTTTGAACCATGTTAATAGGACTTTCCCAAAGCCGGGTTTTCTAGATCCATGACCCGGGTTTTCTATATCCATGACCCACGGCTTGGTTAGACTAGGGTCTACGGACCACTACCGCAACCACGTCCGACTTGGTCCAGCTCGTTGCATGCGCATGATCCACACATAGCTCTCTACCAGCATACACCCCACTTAGGAGCTATATATGATTATATAATCATATAATCATTAGCTCCATCCGATGTGGGACTAAACACATATGGTAATCTAAATCACCTAGTATACATCCATAAGAGTCCTAAAACAAAACTAGGGGGATAGAGTTTTAATGATTTTGAAACTTATCTAAATATTATATTATATTATATGATATATTTTTAAAACAAAATCCAACAATCCCCCACAAGTTTCAAAATATTAGTAAAACGAAGAAGGTGCTGTATAAATTTTGACTTAGTAGGACACATCGTTGGAGGTGTCTTCTAGACTTGAACCTACACTAGGTCTGATGAACTACGCTACAAAGTATGGGTGAAGTCAGACTTCTTGAACCCTTCCTCTTCATCATAGCTGGCTAGTTCACCATCCATGTCCCACTAGTTGACGTCCGTATCTCCTGAAATATATCAATGGGACATTATAGGCCCTATCCCCTATCTTGGTCTCATGAGTGTTTAAAGAGTTCGCCTTAAAACTCTTATCGAGGGCGGCCACACCCTCTACACTCACTTAGGTTAGCCCGATGTGCACCACAGTTAACACACCCCCACATTTCGTAGGATTTGGCTAATTAAGAGCCCACTGCTCAACCTCTTACATTGTGGTGGTACTACTTTACCATCTAACCAGAATGAGCAAAACAATAGTAGTACTAAACAGGTCCCCTCGTGACTTCGTTTTTACCCTTTGAACCTAATTCAGGGTTAAAACCTCTTCACATAGGTTGGGTGTCCATCACAAGACCTTCGACACAGGCCTCAAGCTCATTCCTTTAGATGCTTCATTAATTAATGAAGTTGGCAATGCCTTTGTGAACATGTCCGCTAAGTTCTTTTCAGACTTTACGAAATCGATAGCTATCGTTCCTTCACTTATGTATTGCCTAACCAAATTGTGTCTCAGCCGAATATGTCTTCCTTTTCCGTTATATACACGGTTTTTAGCCTTAGCTATTGCTGCCATGTTATCACAGTGAAGTGATATCGAGGGCATTGGTTTGTGCCATAACGGAATATCAGTCATAAAACTCCGAAGCCATTATGCTTCGGTCCCTGCCTTCTCTAAGGCAACGAATTCAGCTTCCATTGTGGAGCTAGTTCCACAAGATTGCTTAACAGATTTCCAGGATATTGCTCCACCGCCAAGTGTGAATACATATCCACTTGTTGCTAATGACTCATTGGTATCGGAGATCCAATTTGCATCGCAATATCCTTATAGTACAGCAGGATTCCCACTGTAACATAAACTATAAGTCACTGTTCCCTTTAGATACCGTAATAATCTATTAATGGCAGTCCAATGCTGTAATCCGGGATTGTGAGTATATTGACTCAACTTCCCAACTGCTAAAGCAATATCCGGTCTAGTACAGCTCATCAAGTACGAAACTGAACCGATAATCTGGGAGTAACGTTTCTGGTTAACCGGATCTCCCAAATTCTTTTTAAGATGACAAGTTGTTTCAAATGGTGTCTTGACCGCTTTCTCATCCCAGTAATTATACTTCTTGAGCAAGTTCTCACAATAGTGTGCTTGAGATAATTTTATCTCCTCATTCTTTCGGATAATCTTGATTCCAAGAATAACATCCGCTTCACCCATGTCTTTTGTGTCAAATTTTGACATTAAAAGTTTCTTAGTTTGTTGCACTATGTCCAAATTTGTTCCCATTATGAGCATGTCATCTACATATACCAAGATAAACACACCTTTACCTTGATGGAACCTACTGTATAAACATCTTTCCACATCATTTACCAGAAAGCCACTAGCTAGAAGTACCATATCTAGTTTTTCATGCCACTGTTTGGGCGCTTGTTTCAAACCATATAATGATTTTTTGAGCTTGCATACCTTCTGCTCTTGGCCAGGTACTACACAACCTTCAGGTCATCTTATATAGATTTCTTCCTCTAAGTCACCATTTAGGAAAGCTGTCTTTACATCCATTTGGTGGATAACCAACTTGTAAATGGATGCAAGAGCTATCATTATCCTTACAGCAGTGATCCTTGCTACTAGAGCAAAAATGTCAAAGTAATCAATGTTTTGCTTCTGTTTAAAACCTTTAACTACTAGTCTTGCCTTATACTTATCAAGTGATCCATCTGCCTTTAATTTCTTGCGGAATATCCACTTAGTGTCTAAGATTTTAGAACCTCGAGGGAGTTCAACCAACTCCCAAGTGTGATTGGAAATGATTGAGTCCAACTCACTTTTGATGGCTTCCTTCCAGAAAACAACATCTGTTGATGTCACTGCTTCCCTATATGAAAAAGGATCCTTAACTATTAGATAAGCCAGCCAAGTTGGATTATCATCTATTGAGTAGACTATCCAATCATTTCCAAAGTGTTTAGAAGTCCTTTGTCTTTTACCTCTACGAAGGTTGCTCGAACCTTCACCACTTGATAAGTGATCATCATTTTCTATTTGATCACTAGCAACTTCTGTTGCCAATTCCTTTCTTTGACCAGACACAGACTCACCACTAACTCCCTTTTCTTGTGTCGAAGGCAACTTAAAAGGTAAGATACTCTCAAAAAATTCTGCATCCCTAGATTCTGTTATGTCCCCTTCTTCACATATGCCATCTAAGGTCTTAAGGACCATAATCTATATGCTGAACTATGTTTTGCATACCCAATAAATACGCAATCGAAAGTCTTTGGTCCTACTTTCCTTTTCTTTGGTTCAGGTATTGCTACCTTAGCCAAACAGCCCCAGATTCTTAAATATTTAAGATTGGGTTTTCTATTAAACCATAGTTCATAGGGAATCATACCAGTACTTTTGTGAGGTATACGATTTAGAAGGAAACAAGCTATTAGCATAGCTTCCCCCCACATATCAAAAGACAAACCAAAACTAATAAGTAATGAATTCATCATTTCCTTTAAAGTTCTGTTTTTTCTTTCAGCTATTCCATTGGATTCTGGTTGATATGGTGTTGTTGTCTCATGTATTATTCCATTACTCTCAAGAAAACTAGACAGATTAAGATACTTTGAACCTCTATCAGTTCTAAGTCTTTTAATCCTCTTACCTAGTTGGTTCTCAACTTCTGTTTTGTATGAAATAAAAGCATTAGATGCTTCATCCTTAGAGTGAATTAAATATACCATAGTATACCGTGAAAAATCATCAATGAAAGTCACCATATTTTTTTTTCCACCTCTAGACTCAGAAGATTTAAAATCACATAGATCACTGTGTATCAAACCAATTAATTCACTCTATCTATTTACTGACTTATGAGGCTTCTTAGTAAATTTAGCCTCAACGCATGTCTGACACTTATTTAAAGAAGGTTTTAGATTTCCTTCAATTAAGCCAATCTTACACATTTTCTTAATGTAAGGAGTACTACAATGACCTAATCTAGCATGCTATAAGTCATACAACTCAACAAAGTAAACAGAATCAGGCTTATCATTTATTGAATCATGAATATTGAGTACAAATAGCCCCTCATTCAAATATCCCTTGCCCACAAATACATTATTTTTAGTAATAATTAATTTATCAGAATCAAAAGACAATTTCATCCAGCCTTGTTCAGAAGAGGCCCTGACACCAAATTCCTCCTAATTTCTCGCACATGAAGCACGTTGTCCAACACCAAAGGCTTCCCAGATGTAAGCCTCAAAGTCACTTGGCCCTTGCCAACTGTCACATCCTCCCAGCCGGTACCCTATCTGGCATACCCGAGTGTGTGATCCACAGCCCGAAGATCAGGTATCGAGTAATCAACCTCCCACATAAACAATAACATAATCATGAACAATAATAATAAAAGTGCGGAAGATAAACCATAGATCCAAATAAGGAAAGAATGAATCATATATAAATCAGAGTACTAGATATAATCAGAGTGTCTAAAACAGATAAGTAAAGTGAGGCAAAATCCCACTCTACAACCAGCGGAAAAGTAGTTCTAAAAGAGAATAAGCAAGACAGAATCTAATCCCAGTAGCAAGTACAATGGGTAACTAAATTGTTCTCCACTTTATAGACAACATCCCTATAAGTATAAATCTCATAAACAAGACAAAGGAGCTTCCACTCAATGGTCGGACTAAGCATCGTACGGAGCATAACCACTCGCGGGATCTTCCAGTGTAATTGTTGTAACCGCAATCACCTTCCCCGGAGATATGCCTCTTCTCCTTGCGCTTCTTCATAGGGGCCGTCATAATACTCACTCTGACTGCAGAATAGTCTAACAAACATTGTACAATAAAGGAATGAGTTTCAAAGAAACTCAAGAAGGCGATTAAATCCATAATAACATAAATGGCAGGATTTCGGAACAAACATAAATGCAATATGGTATGAGACAAACAATGAATGAATGAATCTAACTCTACATATGCTGGTCTCTATTGGCAGACATGCTTTAAGTCATAGCACCGTACTTCTTTAGGAAGGTCTCAATCACTCATCATCAGTTGGTAATGGGTCCGGCATCCCTCGGGACATTCCATGGCTGGGGGTATAGGTCACCACTCTCTCACATCACCATTGGTCTAAGTACCGGCGCATGTCAGGGTAAAGCCTAGCCAAATGCAAGTCTTCTACTTAGTTACATCAAGTCAGATCCAGATACGTCCATTCATCGTCTCTGACGATCCTTTCCGGTATCCTTCACACTAGAGTCCTCATAGTCCTTGACTACGGACTCATCAACCCTATTGATCATCCACATATGGTAAACGGGAAGCTCTCACGTCCTCTCACGGGTTGGTTACCGGTCTTGAGCGCCCGTGAGCCCAAGTCTAACCATATGCAACCCTACCAATAAATGGCCCCCACAATGTAATTCCTGTCCTCTCACGGGTTGGTTACCGGTCTTGAGCGCCCATGAATCCCCATTGCTACCACGGGTCGTTCGGTCTCAATACCCCTTCGATTAGGGTCTGACACAATGGGACATCCTAGCCAAACACTACTAGACAGTCCTAGATATGTCATCCAACAGTTTAGGAAGGTGTCCAGAGGGCATCTCCGGAAACATCCCATAATATTCCCGTAGTAGTCCAAGGACAGAAGTGTCAAAAGGACACCTCTCCTTTCCAAACCATACTTAAGCATACACATGCATCAATTCATATCATCACATATATGGTAACTTCATATATGGAAAGAAATCAATAATTACAATCACTTTGTATATAATTGATAAGTAAATCATACATGAGTCAATTCAATATGAATAAGTAATGCTTCTGATATCAAGATAGTACCACAGTAGTATAACATTATAAGAATTTAATTAGAGAAATAAATTAACAAGATTCAAATATAGAAACTAAGGTATGCAATTTATGTTGTTAAAGAAGTAACCATCCTTACCTTTTATAACTCGCAAAGGAATCCTAAGAAATCAAGTAAGATCTTGGCAAACTTGAGAAGAAGGTCCTAAACAAGTGTATACAACATATTAGGAAAGATCCCTAACAGAAAAGATACCAAAACATCCAACACGGACCAATTCGGGAGTTGCTTGTACTCATTGGTCGAGTGGATTGGTCGATCGGTCCAGTCGACCAATCAGTCGACCAATGCAAACAGTAGCCTAAAAAAAACAGAGTTTTAAGATATAAAATCCGAATTTGGTGGTTCAAAAGGGTACTAATCAAGGGGTAAACTACATCAGTAGTATCCTAACATATAGGGGACCTCAAAACACTAATCGAATCAAGCCATCAAGATCCAAATTAGGAAACAAAAAGTTACCATAATTAGCTCAACCATGGATCTTGAAGAATTCAAGATAGAAATCAAAGACAAGAACAATAGGAGAATGGATCATTGCTTCAGGTAAAGGTATCATGAAAAGCATACTTAGATCTTCAAGGAAATAGGCTTAAAAGCATAAATCTAAATAAGGAAACAAAACCTACCATATATGTAACCATCATGATTCATGAAGAGAACATGGTATGGTAGAAGAGAAACAACTAGAGATTGATAGATCATGGATCATGTAAAGAAAACACAGCAATAGACTACTAACATGATCAGTATAGTAGATCTAAGAAGATCAGAATTCAAATCAAAAGATGAACAAAGACAAGATCATGGTTTGATCATGATTCCTTCAAAAGCTTGCAATGATCATGGCAAAGATCATTGCATTAGCCATTAATCCTTAGGATGATCATGAGAGACAAGTCCAGAGATGTTTGCAACAGAGAATGCAGCATCTCCTCTACTGTCTCAACTCAAAAAGGAAAGAAAAACAGAGATGGAGGAGAAGAAGAGAGTGTAGACATACCTTTGATGCAAAAGGAAGAGTTTTGACGAAGATCCGTCAAGAAAATCACCAAGGATACAAGGGAGATGACTTGCAGAGGTCTTTGGTTCGTTCCAAAGAGTTTGGAGGCAGCAAATACGAAGTAGACTCGAGATTGGACTTAAATAGAGCAAGCAAGACCTAATTGCCAAAGACAGCACCCATTGGTCGAGTGGATTGGTCGATTGGTCCGGTCGACCAATCAATCGACCAATGCAGACAGCAATTCCAAAACAGGGAATTGAAGGCCCAGATCAAATCCAATCCTAAAGGGGTTTTGCACACATATCAAGTGACTTACCTAATAGGTAGAAATGCCTTCAGACCAAGATAGAGAGCACTCCAAGTCCATCAACTAATCCGATCTTCATCAAGATTCAGTTTCCATAAATAGAACTTCATCATCAACTCTCATGGATTCAAAGCCAGACACCAAGTCCTCCACTGGGATGGCCCAAAGCTGACTTCTTACTTTACTTCGGGTCACTGGACCTACAAATAACAAGGTTTCCGGGTCAAGGTTAGGGCTGGGTTTTACACCAACTGCAAAAGAGGAATCCGAATTTCCCATGAAGACCTTATCTCCAGAAATAACTGGAGTGTACTTTGAGAACATGTTCTGATCATTGCAAATATGTCTCATTGCTCCAGTATCGATGACCCAGTTTCTTGGTTTTTCAACTGAATTAATTTCTGTGATCATCGCTGTAAAGATGTCTTCCTCAATGAGATTAATCTTGGTTTTTTCAACCTTCCTCTTAACACGACAGTCCTTCTTGTAGTGACTCGGTTTACCACATGTAAAGCAACTCCTATTCTTCTTCTTGAAGTCTTTATCCTTCCTCACTTGAAGACCTCTCTTGAAGTTTGACTGCTTTCCGGTTTCCACAAGATTTGCCTTGACTTTCTAAACTCCACTGCCCTTTTCTTTCTTGTCCCTTGCTCTGTTCCTCTCTTCAATTTTTATTCAAACAACAACCTGCTCAAAAGTCCACTCCTTCCTCTTGTGTTTCATATTCAACTTAAAAATATTCCAAGAGTTAGGAAGCTTCTCAATCAGAGAGTGAGTAACAAAAGCATCCGGCAGAATCATCCTTTCCTTGGCTAACTTGCCAATCAGAACCTGATATTGGTCAATTTGTGGAGAAATTTCCTCATCATCGTTCATTATGAAATTTAGGAAATTTGCCACCACGTACTTACCACTGCCTGCATCCTCCAATGTGTATTTTTTCGAGAGAGCATCCCAAATCATATAGGCATACTCAAACGTACAATACACATTATACAGGTTCAGAGAAAGAGCATTGAGAATCCGGTTCTTACACTGATAATCAGCTTGAACCCATGCCATTCTCTTTGCCTCAAGTTCTGGGTTCTCTGTTTGTGCCGGCTTTGGCTCTGTCAAACCAAAAACGACCCCTATTTGGGTCAGAGCGAACAGCATCATCTGTTTCCACCTTTTAAAATTCTGACCAACGAATTGGTCTATCTTGTCAAATTCTGACATAATCCGCATGTGGTCTATAGAAGACCTCAATACATGCACTGGTGAGATGACATTCGTTGGAACAAAATCATTGGTTTGCAGGACTGGGATGACATCTTGTGTGTTTGGAACAACACTGTCAGGAGGATTTTTGCCAGAGGCCATTGAATCAACAACGGGTGTCTCCTTGTCACTGGCCATGTCTTATACTGTGTTTTCAAATACCTTAAGATTGTTATAACCAGAAAACCAGAGGCACAGTACAGACAGACCAATTACAGAATCAAGGAGAAATAAATATATAACGTATTTTATGTCAGAATCACTTACCCGAATGTAGTAGAATGAGCGAAAAGAAAACAGCACGAACTTTCACAGGGTGAGTTGAGGTGTACGAACCGTACTTTTCCTTAAGGTATTTGAACGCACCCTTTATGCTGCTGGGTTTGACCTTGACGTTCTTTCCTCCAAGATACAACAACTCCTAGATCCGAAGGCAGCACTCCAACAGAGTCTACTTGCAAAGGAGATCCGAAGGTAATACACATCACCAAATGAAGAAAACGAAAAATGGAATTTTCTAACACTAGATTTTTGAATTTATGTTTTTCACCAAAAACGGAATGGAATCTTGTTAAGAGCTTAACATCTATTTACTGACTCGTATGGACACCTTCAGAGGGCTGCATATGTACGTAAGGTCACCTGCAGAGAGTTGTGATTGTATGATCAGTCACCTCCCTACTGCAAAAGCCAAACCCGGGTTTTCTAGATCCATGACCCACGACCCACGACCCACGTTCCCAAGTCCCAAGTCCCAAGTCCCAAGTCCCAAGTCCCAAGTCCCAAGTCCCAAGTCCCAAGTCCCAAGTCCCATCATAGACAACTTAATATTATTTATATAATATTATAGTGCCCCATGGCTTGGTTAGACTAGGGTCTACGGACCACTACCGCAACCACGCCCGACTTGGTCCAGCTCTTTGCATGCGCGTGATCCACACATAGCTCTCTCCCAGCATACACCCCACTTAGGAGCTATATATGATTATATAATCATATATTCATTAGCTCCATCCGATGTGGGACTAAACACATATGGTAATCTAAATCACCTAATATACATCCAAAAGAGTCCTATAGAAACAAGAGTCCTAAAACAAAACTAGGGGGATAGAGTTTTAATGATTTTGAAACTTATCTAAATATTATATTATGTTATATTATATATTTTAAAAACAAAATCCAACACTTTTTGGGAATTGTGAACATACTCTTTGACTTATTTTACAAGGTTGCAAATCAATAGCAAGGTGAGGATGTTCACTTGCACGTAACCATTGTTACTTTCTTGGATGTTATGAAACTTGCTTATATGTTTACATGTTGTTGTTTTAGGGTTTAAGAATGACTATTATAACTCTGAAATTACAATATACAAATGATTAATGATGCTCTTGAGATATGGATCAACATGTGACTTTATGGACTTAGAGTGATTTATGAATTGAGCATGTGATTGAACCTTCTTGCCATGTGAATGTAAGTTGTGATTGCAAATTGAGGAATACCTATTTGGGTGCTTTTGTCTTAGGACATCAGTGGAGGTGGTATGTGACGCAATCCTATGATGCCCCTTGGTGTTTTTCATAATTACTAGGATGCCATGATTAGGAAGTCTAGTGGAGTTTGGTTAGAAACCCCGTCATGTGACACCTATCTGCATGGGTATTGATGCCGAGTGACCCGTGGCAGTAGTGTGGGGTGGTGGACACTTAAGACCCATAACCAACTCGTGAGAGGACACAACCACATTGTGGGGGCCATTCATTTGTAGGGTTGCATATTGTCACATCCACCCAGCCGGTATCCATTTACCCAAATACCATGGGGTGTGATCCACGGCCCCACAGATCAGGTCTCAGACAATCACCAACCATTCCACACAATAGTCCAATCATGAGCAAAAATAAATCAATGTTATAATATTAATAAAGAATTAAATCAAGTATTAAGAATCTCAAAAGGATCTCTAATCATAATTAGAGTACGGAAGTGATATCAAATCTAACGTAAACAACTAGAAAGAATAAAGAAAAGTCAAAATATCCTAATTGTTCTAGTGTTTCGCCTTCTTCTCCCATTGCTTGTACACTTGCAACTAAGGATCAATTTCCAGCTCGTAGTCCTACTGGCGAATGAGGTGTCTCCTATCATTGTTGATCGGGGCCATAATAGTGCTCCATACCAGTATAGGCATCGTACCATGAGCTACAGTCAGCTCCCATTGTTCCCTCAACTGAATAATACAAGGGAAGTGTCTCGAACTGGAGCTCGGGATTTATTCGTCACCTACATAATCATCTAAAACAAAAAATTTCCCCAAAGGTAAGCTCAAAAGAACTTAGCAAGTAGTTCACATAATCAATATCACAATCCAAATCAATACATCACATGGTGCAATACGACATGAGGCAAAATGCAAGTATGCAACTATACTCTAACGAATGTTAGTCTCTAATGGCAAACATGCATTAAGATATAACACCAGCCTCCTCTGGGTAGGTATTGTCACTTTGATCTCAAGTAAGAGGTCAAGGAGGCAATCCTCTCAGACTATCACCATGGTTGGGGTTTAGGTCACTGCTCTCTCACCACCATTGGTATGAGTACTGGTGTGTGTCAGGGTTATACCTAGCCCAGTGCAAGTCAACTACTCAGTCACATCAACCTAGGTTCAAATACCTCCCCTCATGCATCTCACAATCTTGGTTTAATATCCTCCCCTACTAGAGTCAACATATCCTATGGCACCAACCAACTCGGACTATGCCTTCTCTTAACCCTATTGGTCATCCACATATAATGGACGGGAAGCTCTCATGTCCTCTCATGGGTTGGCTATCGGTCTTGAGCTCCCATGAGCCCAAGTCTTATATGCAACCCTACCAATGAATGGCCCCCACAATGTGGTTGTGTCCTCTCATGGGTTGGTTACCAGTCTTAAGCGCCCACCACCCCATGCTGCTGCCACGGGTCACTCGGCATCAATACCTATGCCAATAGGGTGTGATATTACAGGGTTTCTAACAAAACTCCACTAGACTTCCTAGTTATGACATCCATTAATTGTGAAAAGCGTCAAGGGGCATCATAGGATTGTGTCCCATACCACCTTCACAGATGTCCCTAGACAAAAAACCCAAATGGTATTCCCCAGTTCACAATCACATCTTACATTCACATTACAAGATGGATTCAATCACATTCTCAATTCACAAGTCAATCTAAGTCCATATAGTCACATGTTGATCCATATATCATGAACATTATTAATCACATGTATACTGAAATTTTCAAAGTTATAATAATCATTCCTAAACCCTAAAACAATCATATAAGCAAGTTTCATAGCAATCAAGAATGTAACAATGGTTATGTGCAAGCAAATGTCCTCACCTTGCTATCGATTTGTAACCTTGTCAAAATAGGTCAAAGAGTTATGTTCATGCTTCCTAAAAAGTCCTATTAACATGTTGGTTCAAAGTTAGAAACAACCCTAAAGGTATGACATTGAAAAGAGAAACAAACAACCAACACAACAAGTGTGGTTGCTTGGGACAACCAGGGCAACCAACCTAGACATACAATTTGCTAGAGAATGGGCTGCTTGATGAGAGAGAGTTCCTTGGTGGAAAACTAGACTTCTTTTTGGCTCAGTAAATACTCCAACATTCTTTTTTCTTTTTTTTTTTTTCTCCATTTCCCCAGCAATTTTGTGCTAACAGTCCTTGTATCTTGTTCCCTAGGAGTTCTATTATTTTGCAGGTGCCATCTATGAATGTCGTCATCGGCTAAGGCTATCACATTCCCCAGCTAGTATCCGATCCACCCGAATACCCGAGGTGATCCACTGTCAAAAGATCAGTTTCACGTTCAATCACATACCATTCCACATGATAACATAATCATGAGCAATAAACAATAAAAGAGTCCAATAATTAAATAATAATAAGTATCAAGAATAATCAAAGGATCTCAAATGGATCTCAAACATGTGGAAGCAAAGTCAACACTGGTAGAAACATCTATTTGAAAATATAAAGTAAACTCAGATATTAAAGAGTAGTTTAATTTTTCTAAGGTTTACATCTTATAAGTATTCTTAAGTAAATGATAAACATGGTCTTCAAAAGTCTCAGTCTCTCAAAAAGTCTCTGTCTTCCTAAGCATGACACTAATCTCTTTATGCATAGTCCAGACATGTACACGTGTCACCGTGCAAATCGTCATTCCATTAATCTGGTATGTCATATGCATCGATCGTTGGCGTCTCGTGATCTTGATACGTCGAGGCATCGTGATCCGCAGTAAAGTCTAAACAACAATTCCATGAGGGACGAGTTCCAAACAATTCATATATATATATATACACACACACACACACACACACACACACACTAGTAAGAGAATGTACGCACAAATGCACATCGCTCTCTGTGCTCTTTTAAATGGTTATTGGTCAATTGGTCTATAGATGGGGTTAATCATATGTGTAGTTCTGCATATATCGGTTGTTGGTTATGAGTTTTCTTTGTTAGTTGTCTTATTTGTTTTTTTGTCTCTAATGGTTCACAATTTGGAATTTATGGCAAGTGGAGACCGTGAGGTTGCATCAATATTTCGTTCACCATATATTAACTATAGAATTTGATGAGATTAGGAATTTTGTCTTGCAAATTGCACATTCTTCCAACTTTTATTGTTTATTTTTAAATTATTTAATATTATATAAGCTTCTTTCTAATTCATGAGATTTTATTATTTTTTATAATTCTTATGTGTAGGCTAACTAAATGCAATTTCAAGCACATGACCATTAGAAGCAATACCAAGAGCAAGCCAAAAACAGTGTTAAGTGCATGCTTATTAGAAACAATAGTACATTTATGCCCAGTAAAAACATTCTTTTGTGTAGGTGCATGAAAATCAAAATTAGAAGCAAGCCTGAAAGAAACATTTGAGGGTGGAATTCCAGATAGAGCATTATTAAGTACAAGTCCATATTGTCTTAGAACCGCAACACTGTGTTCAAGAATATAAAATAATAAATAGAGTAGAAGTTCTTTTGGTGTTTGAAATCGAAAAAACACATTATGAAATGATTAACCAATTCGGAGAAAGAGATCAATTGAAAACTGAACATCCTTAAACTAAATGAAGCACCATAAACAACATAAAAAGATCTGCTATGTACAAGGCATGTGTCTAGTATATGATCCTAAATAACTAAGAATCCCCAATTCCTCATTTTTCCAAAAATAAGATTTTCTCAATGTAACTTGTATAGATTCTTTCTCCCTCTACTCCCCACTAATAATAGCACAAAATGCCAACAATCAATCTTGGTTGTCATTTCATTTCTTGGTTCCTTTTGATATGTGAATGATAGTTTCTACTCTATAGGTTGCACTATAGAATTCTATATCATACAGATTCAAGAGTGTTTTAACTCCAATGGATTGCTGGCTACCTCTAGAACATGGTGGACAACTAAAAGGCTTTTAACTCGTGGAGATATCTACTCAAGTCACATTCAATCAATCTTCTTGCAAGTTGCAAGTAACATCTTATAACAATCCCATAGGTCCATTGTGTACAATTATAGCTTTACACTTAGAAAAATTCCTTCCATGATACAAATCATTGTAAATTCTTAATTTGTAAGGAAATTTTTGAAAACAACACATGATCATCAGCAATTGCTTACAAACATTGTATAACTCTTCGTCAGCTTCTAAGCTGATGGGGATTCCATCAACATGTGCCTTATGTAGAATTCTTGCAATAGAATTCAATATTAACATCAATATACTTGCTAAGGCATTTTATCATTTTTTATTGAAACATAACAATTGACAATCTTTCTTGCTACTATAAACTGCAAAGTCTAAAATTAAAAGAATTATTATCAACTATAGTAGGAGCTTAGTCCTTCCACACCATATTAGTTGTGGACTGGAAGGAGGCCAGATTTGAGTCACATGCACGCATGGGGTTGTGCAACATATATCCACTCTACCTCTCACCAATATAGGAAGCTTGGACCCAGAGGAAGAAAGTGTATTTTTGTGGGATATTCTGAACACTCGAAGGGCCATGTCTTTATTGGGATAGATGATATTAAGAGGAGAACGGAACTCAAGTCTAGGGATGCAACATTCTTGGAAAATGATTTTCCATCTCTTATAAGAGTTAGCAAAGAATCATCGGAATTCTTTAAGATACAAAAGTGATATTGTCACTTTGGGGATTCAGATTCTGGATAATGAACTTGGGGTTCATCCAGAAGATCCTAATGGGAGTGGGAGGGTAGATGTGATAGCTCCCTCAGAGGGTGAGCAATCTAACATGCACTTGCGCCGTAGTGAGTGCAAGCCAGTTCCTCGTTGATGTTTTGACATAGAGGATGAAGCCTACATGGTAGCTCCTGAAGAGACTGACTTTGAGATGACTCCAGTCAATGAATAGGAACCGAAGAGTGTGTAGGAAGCTCTTGTGGGAACGAGCTCAAAGGAATGGTTGAAAGCGATAGAGGAAGAGTTGGAGTCGATGAAAGTCAATCATGTCTGGGACTTGGTTGACTTACCGCCAGGCCAAAAAGCAATTGGGAACAAGTGGATTCTCAAGATCAAGAGCAAGGCGGATGGACCTATTGAGAGATCCAAGGATCGTTTAGTGGCTAAGGGCTACACCCAACGAGAGGGCATTGATTATAAGGAAACTTTTTCCCTTGTGGTTAGGTTTGCCTCCATCCACCACATATTTGCCTCCATTGTAGCTACACCAAAAGAGAGGAGACGTTAATTATGGCCCACTATTGCTTCCATGTGATTAGAGCATGTTCTGAATTTCTCCTATGATGCCTTCTTTGAAATTTTGAAGGAAATGTGATGGTTTTGAAGCTGGTTTTGTTCTGCAGCTTCCAGATGTATTCTATAGTTGATGTTTTAATTTTTCAAGAGTGTGAAATCCCGCACAAACCCTAACCTGAAAATCTATGTTGTAGGTTTGAAGATCCAAAGTTAAGGTAGAAGACAGCTATGGACCCTCTCATCTGAACCCATTGGCTCTGACCTAGAACCAATGGAGGTTGATAGAGCTTGAATGAAGATCGACTTGGGAAGTGGACTTTGAGCAAAATGTTGACACCTTCGGAAGGTCCTATGAAGTCAAGTAAGACCTTTTCTTAAGTTGGAAGAGGACCCAAGTGGTGAGTTTGGCTTCTGGGAACCAAAATCCAGCAATTTGACCTAAGGCACTGCCTTGGTCTATTGCCTTGGTTGCCCCAGGCGATCAAGCCAAGCGACCAAAGCTGGTCAAGGACAAAATTGTCTATTTTTGGGAAATTAGGTTTTCAGCGCCCTATATATATTCAAACTTTGATCTAATTTGTACCACTTTGCCTCTTAGACTCTGGAGAATGTGGGAACAATCCTAGACTTCCTCTTCAAGCCCAAGGTTGATTCCAAGCATCTGTGAGCGATTCCTCCATTGAATCTTCATCTACAAGGCTGGTATTCACATCTATTCTCTATTGATCTACTCTCTCTACTATTTCAAATCATTCTTTTGATTGTGAGGAAGGTCTTACACTACTATAATGACCTAATCTCTTATCCTCATAGTCTTAGAGTGAATTCACATTCACTCTATTCTTTCTGTGGAAAGCACGGTGTGATTTCGATGTTTAACCTAGCATGAAGACCATGATATATTCTTACTGGAGTTGTTTGATTTCTAATATGTGTTAGATCTGTTCCTAGGTTGTTAAGTAACCATGATCTATTGATTTCTTATCTCTAGAATGAATCCCCATTCATTCTAGTCTTTCCGTGAGAATCCGTAGATCAAGCCTATTAGGTGATTTATTATATTTCTATTCCAATGACCTTATTTGATGTTTAGATCATCATAGATAGTCTTAGTATGTTATTTTATAGTTTTCTTATTAATTTTGGAGTGTTCATGTCTTGAACGAAGAGTTTCCGATCTAATCTAGAGTTTGTTGTTCGTACACGTAGGCTTGGTCGCCCTGATTTGGTTGCCCCAAGCAACCAAAGGAGCCCTGGCAGCAACTTTGCTCTGTTTTGAATCCGTTTCGTCTTTGATCGTTAGGGTTTATACTTGTTTGTTTAGGGTTGTTTTGTTGATTTTGGACTTACCCTTTGATCTTATACTTTGGAGTTACGAATCAAACTCAAGGTGAGAAAGTTCACTCACAATTAATACGATTACATGCTTTGATATGCTAGGACTTGTATGCAAGTGTTAGCTATCGTAATTATTACTTTCTCTATAATGTTATACTTCTATAATTCCAGAATATGTTCCATTATGTAAATTGCATTCTTGTATGATTGTGATTGATTCAATTGCGAGTTGGACTTTATTGTAATATTTATGGAATCATAATATGATGTGATTGCCTAAGTGTGGTTGTGGATTGGGGAATTCCCTTTTGGTCTTTCTGTCTTTGGACACCAGTGGAGGTGGTATGAGACGCTTTCCTATGGTGCCCCTTGGCATTTTCCCTAACTACTAGATGACATACCTAGGTTTTGTTTAGATGAGTTTGGCTAAGGAAATCCTGTCATATCTAACCCTACCAGAAGGGGTATTAAGACCGAGTGACTCGTGGCAGCAATGAGAATTGGTGGGCGTTCAAGACCAATAACCAACCTCTGAGAGGACACAATCACATTGTGGGGGCCATTCATTGGTAGGGTCGCACATAATAAGTTTGGGCTCATAGGCGCTCAAGATCGGTAACCAACCAGTGAGAGGACATGAAAGCTTCGAGTTTATTATATGTGGATGACCAATAGGGTTAAAAGTCTATGTAACCGAGAAGGAGACGGTGACTCTAGCAAGGGAGGTACCGGAACGGGACTGCCTAGGCACGAAGTGAGGCTATCATACTAGAACAGATTGTCTAGTGCATGGAAGTGAGGTATCCGACTCTGAGTAGATGTGACTCAATAGATGACTTGTATTGGGCTAAGTATAACCCTGACATGTGCCAATATTCATACCAATGGTGGTGAGTGATAGTGGTGACCTAAACCCCAGCCATGGAATGTCTGAGAGGGATGCCTTAACCCAATTGCCGCCGAGAACTCGAAAGACATGCATCAGAGCCGTGAGTGAAGAGTGACTGAGACTACCCAGAGGAGTATGGTGTTCTATCTTAATGCGTGTCTGCCATTAGAGAACAGAATATATAGCGTTAGAAGCATACTTACATTCATCGTTTCATATCATTTGCATCATGATTGTTCTGAACTGTTTGTAGTTGTTTATTGTGATTGAACTACTTTGTGAGTTCTATTGAGCTCACCTTCGGAGGATATGTTTTTCTTTAGATTCTGTCGCAGGTACTTATGATTGCGAGAGCCAGGACTACGAGACCACGGTGAGTGACTCGTATTACATGCAAGATATTGCCTGAGACGAATATAACAGTGAAGATTTCCAACGTGACAATGGAGCGTATCAGGATTAGTCCTATCTTGGAGCTAGTGTGCCCGTACTTGGATACAAAAGTCTTCAAATTTAGAGATACTTTATTTGAGATTACGAAGTTGTATGAATAGGATAGTTTATTCTCTTCCTTAGTTTATTGTAATTGTAATACCTTAGAGTTTTGACCTAACTTCCGCGCTTGACCTATAGAGTTATTTTTTGTTGTACTCAATAGTTACTTTCTGATTGGTATCATTTTATTCTACACTCTTATTATACTTTGAGATTTAATCTGAGATCTTTCTTAGGTTAATTTCTTAATATATTTATACGTTGATTATTCTTTGCTTGTGATTATGTTATTGTGCAATGTGGTTATATGATCGCCCTAAATTTGACCATGGGATTGTGGATCACACCTCCGGGTATTTCATATAGGGTACCGGCTGGGGGGATGTGACAGAGAGCCTCATCATGTTCCTTAATTTGTTTGCAGAGCTCTAATTTTTCTTGATGTATTTTGATCATATGATCTTTGGCTTGTTGGGGAGCTCGTTCTTTTTTAGCATTCTCTTTGTTGAGATTGTTGATCCTGGTGGCTCTAGAAACTAATTCTTCAGTATATTCTGCATTCTTCTTCTTCATATTTCGCAGTGGTTGCAGAAAAGTCTTCTTTGAGTCATTGTAGTAAAGGATGGTTGTGATGATGGTGTTGTCTTGAGTTTTGGGTCAATATCAGGGGCGGACCCAGGATTCAATGTTGGGGGGGGGGAACAATAATTACGAGATTTTTAGTACTAATATTCATAAATGAAAGCGTATTGATAATACTTTAAAATCTATATTAAATTCTTAAAAATACAATAATAAGTGAAAAGCCACAAAACAAGTGTCTCATAATGGAACTCGACGATCTTTGAGATCGCGAAAATCCTCAATAATTGATTCTGTACTGATTTTCTCTGCAATTTCTCTTTCAATATATAGCATCATAGAATCTTTGAGAAAATCATCATCCATCCTTTTCCGCAAATCAGTCTTAATAATCTTCATGACAGAAAATGCTCGTTCTGAAGTTGCAGTAGAAATGGGAAGAGTAATCAATAGTTTGATTAACCGATGAATAAGTGGGTAGATGTCAAATTTTGTTGACCTCACCAACCACTGACACAAATTGCTAATGGTTGACATGTTCGGATAATCTGGACCTTTGACTACATCAATCTCATAGTGTCATAGCTGTACTTTCAAGTGATCTCTCTCATGCTCAGTAAAATCTTGAGGATAATATTTAGCAACAAGTTTGCAAATATCATCAATTCGAAAATTCTCGCATCCACTTCTAGGATTCAAAGAAGAACTAAGAGTAAGCAACTCTATAACGTGCTCATTGAATCTACTATTTAGCTCATTCAATTGGCTATCAATTGTAGCACAAAAAAATTTGCTTGATAATGTTGTTCAACTGTAAAATCATCATGTTGCTGGCAAGCTCGACCCTTCCTTCCAACAAACTGAACACTCATGTTAGAGACATCAATATTACGATTTTCACAAAAAGATATCACATTAGTCAAAAGCTCATCCCATCCAACATCTCTCATTTCTTGAATAAGTTTTATTGTAGTGGACACAAGTTGAATAGCATTTAAAATGTCTTCAGACTTCCGCTCAAAGCTTGACAAAGCAAATCAGTGATGTTCATAATTTTTTGCATTAGATGCAAAATCATAACAAAATCAAAGGAGGCCAATGTATCGTATGCCGAATCTGCTTCAACTCTCTGCGATGAAGTAGTCCCATTAATACTAATGGCGATCAAGACCTCACATGTAGCACCATACATACTTATCAAACTTGAAATAGATCTCAAATGAGAACCCCAACGAGTATCCCCATTGTAAAGTTCCAATCTGATTTAGCCCACTTTCAGTTTCAAGTTCATCATTGGAGATCAAGTATGCAATTTCAGAAGCATGAGCAACTTTTAACTCATCATTTCGCTTACTTGAGGCACTGGCAAGATTGATAATAGACACCAATTTGGAGAAAAATTTCTCAATTGGATCAACACTTCTAGAAGTTGCAACTAATGCCAATTGCAAACGATGAGCAAAACAATGGATATAATAGGCATGTGGACAGGGTAACTACTAAGGCTTGTAACCCATTCCACTCACCTTGCATGTTACTTGCTCCATCATATTCTTGGCCTCGAATATTGTGAATGTTAAGCCCATGATGCGAAAGGGTAGAAAAAATAGCGGTCTTCAAAGTCAAGGCCTTTGTATCTGAAACATGAACAAGATCAAAAAAACGCTCTTGTACAAATCCCGCTTTGTTAACAATCCTTAAAACGATAGCCATCTGCTCTCTTCTAGATTCATCGCGAGATTCATCCACTATTAAGCAAAACTTTGCATCACCAATCTCTTTACAAATTTATTTCTTCACTCTATTTGCTATAGTATGTAAAATCTCCTTTTGTATCTTAGGTGATGTGTACGATGCATTTTGAGGAGCATTATCCAACACAACTGCTGCAACTTTATCATTGTAGGAAGCTATCAACTTTAAGAATTCAATAAAATTTCCCCTATTGGACGAATATTTGCTCTCATCATGACCTCTAAGAGCACAACCTTGAGACACAAGCAATCTGATCACATCAATTGAGGCTTTCAAACGCAGTCGATTGTTTTCAATCTCTTGAGATGTATAATTTCCAATTATCAAATCAATATGTTGATCTTGTTTGATTAAGTTTGCATAATCTTTTTGAGCAACGTCCTGGCATGAGTTGATTTGCCTTCTCACATGATTTATTAAACCACACTCTTTTCCACCCACTTTCTTCCAATTTTTAAATCCATCAATAGTGAATGTCCCTTGTCCAGAGTTCGCTCCAGGCTTATTGAAAAGAAAACATGGCAAGCAAAATACTGCATCTTTAAAAGGAGAATACTCTAACAAAGAAGGATGAACCTTAAACCATGAAGATTGAAAACATCAAGGATGACTTGATGGCCCAAATTTTGAATACTCTTGAAGAATAGGCTGATATGGTCCAGCTTTAAGGTAACGACGCCTAATTTCATCATGTTGATCAACTGGATAATCCAAAATTTGTTTTTTCAACCCTGGATCACGCTCAAAATCATTATTTTGCTCGCTTTCAGGTATTGGAGACTGTATAGGACGTTTTTCACGAGTTGAGGTCTCAGGAATAGAGGTAGGCAATGATGCATCAACCATGTAATTCTCAACGCCTTTTCTTTTGAAGAAAGAATCAATGGTAGACTTCTTTCCCATGGTTAAACAAATCCTTCTACTTTTGACGACTGCACCACTAGATTCACTCCCAAGGAAGCCGTAGAAGTAGCTCGTTTTCTTATATCCATATGATTTGATTAATTGTTAAATTTGAAAAGTTGAATAAAAACCTTCTCCTAAACTTGTAATCAACCACGAAATAAGTAAACATAAAAAAGATTCATTGATCTACTATTAAAAAAAGAAAAAGAAAAATTCAAATCTCTTTGAATTCTTTTATTTTCCTCTCCTATAGCTATAGGCCTCTCAAGTTTTTTTAAAAATTTCATTGTATTCCAAAATTAACCACTATCACTAATAAGTGTATATAATTAATTTATGCCTAAAACTGTAATTTTTTTTTTTACAATAATGGCATAATATTATTTAGGGATAATTACTGTTGCCCCCTGTAGTTTGATTTTATTACTAATAAAACCCTGTTCTTTACGAAATTACTGTTGTCCCCCTTCCTTATAAGGGTGTTAAGTTGCCGTTAAGTTTGAATATGTAATGTCTAATTTGCCCTTCATTAAAATTAAGAAATCAAAAGACGATGCTACCCCATTTATAAAACCAGATTAAATGTCAATTTTACCCTAAACTTCATTTATTTTGAATTAATGAAATGGGCAAAATCCAAATCCAATTTGGTTTCCCACCTCACAAAACTTCATCTATTTTGAATTAAAGAAATGAGCAAAATTTAAATCCGATTTGGTTTTCCACCTTCACTAAACTTCATTTATTTTGAATTAAAAAAATGAACAAAATCCAAATCCAATTTGGTTTCCTACCCTCACTAAACTTCATTTATTTTGAAAATTTTTTAGGTGATATTCAGTTTCCAATTTGAGTTGAATTCGATTTTCCTTCCTCTTCCGTTTCTATTTGAGTTTTATTCAATCATTCTTTCATTTTTTTTTTTGTGAGAATAAAACGGATTATAGTTTTTTTTGTCCACAGTTAATTAAGGGTACTACTGTAACTTGACAAAAGGGTAAATAAGTAAACAGATAAGTATAAGGGTATTTAGGGGTTTTAGAGAAAATATAAAGATGCCACATCATCAGTTAACTAACGGAACTTAACGGTAGGGGGGCAATAGTAATTATAGACAAGTTGAAGGTTGGATTAGTAATTTTGAAAAGTACAAGGGATACAATAGTAATAAAATCAAAGTACAGGGGGCCAATAGTAATTATCCCTATTATTTAATACATAATAAACTTAATAAATTCAAATCAACCACAAATAAAAATATTAATTTAATAAAAAAATACAGCAATAATGAAATATTATTGCTAAGTTTTCCTAGTTAGTTTTTAATTATTTTTTTTATCAAATATTATCTCTACATTCTAAGTTTTAAATACATTATTTATGAACCTTTCTCAAGTTTTGTGAGGATTTACATATGTTAATGAAAGATAAAGAAGCGAGCATAAGATTTTTTGTTCAAAGTTATTCTTGTCTTTTTCAAAAGTTTATCTTGCTTATATTAGTATTTAATTATAATTCCTAACCACAACCAGTGTCATTGATATCTTTTCACCAGATTTCCTATAATTATTCTTTGTTTGATTATGAAATCGATCAGATTAATCTAATTTTATCATTCACAATTGTTTACCTGTTTCTAGTTGAAGAAGGTGAATTTAATTTTCACTTATCATTCTTTATATATTTTAGTTTAATGTAGATTTAATCTTTAGCAAAAAAAGGGGGAAAATAAAAATAAAACACTCTGAATAGTGTATTAATGGTAGCCAAACTTAGCAGAAGGAAAGCAAAGCATAAGAATCTACTGGAGTTTATAAGAATCCAAATGAGTTTATGAGTTTAAAGATATATAAAAAAATAAAAAAAATAAAAAAAGAAGAAGAAAGCATTAAATGTGTATATTCAAGTATTCAACATAAAAAAAAAAAAAAAAAGCGTTAAAGAAAATAAATCAAGGGAGAAAGGAAAAAAAAAATTAAACCGAAAAAAGAGAGAGACATTAATTAAAAATACCTGGTTGAGTGGAGTGGTTGTAATCATGTGGAGAAGATCCGGATTCCAGGAGAAAAGAAGTTGTAAAACTTTAGTCGTTAGAGAAGATGAGAGAATGAGAGAATGAATAGGAAGAAAAGAGAATAAGTAGAGAGAAATTTCAGGGAGAAATTTAGTTTCCAATTGAGAATTAATACTTTCCTCCTTAAAACTTGGATTTTAAATATAACCCTTAGATAGAAAATTAAAATGACAAATAAATCCTTCATCTTAACGTTTAAATTTGTTTCCAATATTGGGGGCGGGGGGCAAATACTGGTATTTTACAAGAAAAGGAGAAAAACAAGGAGATATTACGTGCATTCATACATTTTTTAAAAAAATTGGGGGGGGGGGGGGATGGCCCCCCGGCCCCTTGGTGAGTCCGCCACTGGTCAATATAGTAATTTAGGTCAAGAATGAGCTTGGCTAGCATGGTGACTTCTTCGAGAGTGACATATCTTTTATATCTTGGAGTTGGGTAGTCCTGTATTGCTTGGACGACATCTTTCCAATCAAGGAATATGTCTTTTGTATTACCTTCGAAGACTACATAAAATTTGGATTTTTCTCTCTTTGTTCTAGCTTGATCGAAAGGTAATGCTACTGCATTAAGAGTAGGCTAGCTGGCTGGAGCTTTTTGTTTCCAACACTTATGTTAATGGATTGTCAGAGATTATCAAGGGCAACTTTTAATGGTCATTGATCATATATTCATTGTGATTGGCAAATTTCATATTAGTATTCTTAAAAAGAATACGATGAGTAATTTTGATTGTCTTTGGTGGTGATTGTGATCTTGGAGATCCTGCAAATAAATTTGTGTTTTGATTATGAGTTCTAGTGACAGGAGAGTATGATGATGAGGCATTTGAATTGCTTATAATACTAGAGGGTAAGATCCTTTATGGAGCAAGCATGTTAGTTGTACCCAAAGGTTGTGATTGGTTTGTTGTAAGGGGAGAGGGTACAAGTGGGGATTCTGACTGATGGTCCTGAGAAATGGATGACCATCTCTCAACAAAGGTTCTTAGAAATTCGTCCTCTTGTAACATTAAGCAGAAAATTTAGCTAGCTCATTTTGTCTATAATATAGAAGTCTTTTCATTTGATATATTTTATAAATTATATCATATATAAGGCTTGATTACTAATTATGTTAAGTTCATCTTCTAGAATGGTATGTATGGATTCATCATAAGCTATTCCAACAATTATACTTCTCATAAAATTTAATTCAACTTCTTTATCTCTTATTTTATTTTCTAGTTTATGTATGGATTTTATATCTCTTAGTCTATCCAGTGCACTCATCTTTGGTTTTTAAATATTTGGTTTATCCTAGATAATAAATCAGCTATTTTACTGTCATTGCCTCTTACGTGTTCAATTTTGATTTGATATCCTCCATTAGAAAAATGTGTTATAAGTACAACCAATCTCCTATGTGGATTTTTCTTTCATTATAGTTCTTGTATGCTTTTACTATAGCCACACAGTCAGTTTTTATTGTAAATGGTCTGTTTCTAAAAAATATTTCCATTGATGCTAATCATTTGATAAAGGCTTCTACTTCATATTCTACAGATGTTAAGATTTTTACAAAGAATTTTTATTAATTATATCTACATATTTGTAGTTTTAGTGATATTCATATGGTTTTATTTTGAAGATGGTTCTCCATCTTTCTTCACATCCATAAATTTCTAAAATTCTATAATCCTTGTCAATGGGTAATCTTAATAGTGGTATATTGTTAAATAATTCTTTAATTTTTTGGATAAGTTTTATATATTGGTTATTCCATGTATGCTCTCCATTAGGGGAAGTCTTCTGATATAATGGTCCTAATATTTTTTTCTAGATTAGGAATAAAGGGTCTAGCCAAGGTTCGACATGTCGACCGGTGTCGCCGTGTCGGACCCTGGCGACACGGCGACTCCGGCGACATGTCGCCAGAAGTCGGTCGACATTTGGCCGTTGATTATGGCACAAATGTCGACATTTGCACAGATCTCTTTCTTTCTCATGCTCTGTTCCTGGCTTCCTGCTTCTTCCAGAATCAGAGCATGGGACTTCTCGCCATTAATGTCTTCTTTTTACTCTTCTGCGTCTTCACATTTGCTGCAGGTAAGACATACCAGGGAGGTGGCGGAAGCTGCTAGGGTTAAACAACACCAACAAGAGAGAACACCTACCTGAACGGCTGAACCACACCTCAAATTAAAGAAATGATTCTGAAGAAGCTGAAAGAAGAGAGATTTTGGAGATAAAATAGTAGAGATTTGAAGAAGAAGAGAAATTAGAGATGGCATCCAAAGCAATCACCGCCGCCCAGCTTCACAGCACCAAACCCTTCACCTGAAGAGAGAGAGTCTCAGCTCTGCTTCACAGATGGGTTTCGATCCTCTCTCTCAACTCTGCTTC
>NC_142609.1:23587967-23691252 GCF_041222555.1 Hakea prostrata | reverse complement strand
CCAATGATATCAAAAAGGAGTGAAGTGAGGCGGAAACTCCCTTTACCAAAATAGCGGAACGTAGTATAAAAATCAAAAAGGAAATACAAATGAAATAATGTGCTAAGAAATAAACTAAGAACAAGAATCCTCTAGTTTATAGATAACGTCTTCATAAGTGTGGACTTCATCAATCCAACTGATCTGTTCCAGCTCTATGCCGTTCTCATAAGTAGTACGCAGCTTGATCCGCCGGGGGATCATCAAAGTAATCTTGATCGTTGCCAGCACTTTGCGTGTAATACGCTTCATCAGCTTGTGCTTCACTATACTGCTCGTCATAGTATTCTGTACCTGCAGGATAATCTAACAAAAAGAAATATACAACAGGGATGAGTTTCGAAGAAACTCAGTAAGGTAGTTAACCCATAACTGTCACGCCCTCCCAGCCGGTACCCTATCTGGCATACCCGAGAGTGTGATCCACAGCCCGAAGATCAGGTATCGAGTGATCAACCTCCCACATAAACAATAACATAATCATGAACAATCATAACATGAGTGCGGAAGATAAATCATAGATCCAATAAAGAAAGAATGAATCATAAATGAATCAGAATACTAAATATAATCAGAGTATCAAACAGATAAGTAAAGCGAGGCAAAAATCCCACTTTACAACCAGCGGAAAAGTAGCTCTAAAAGAATAAACTAGACAAAATCTAATCCCAGTAACAAGTACATTGGGTAACTAAATTGTTCTCCACTTTATAGACAACATCCTTGTAAGTGTAAATCTCATAAATAGCACAAGGACGCTTCCACTCAATGGTCGGACTAAGCATCGTACGGAGCATAACCACTCGCGGGATCTTCAGAGTAATTGTGGTAACCGCAATCACCTTCTTGGAGATATGCCTCTTCGCCTTGCGCTTCTTCATAGGGACCGTCATAGTACTCGGTACTGCGGGATAGTCTAACAACATTGTACAATAAAGGAATGAGTTTCAAAGAAACTCGGTAAGAAGCGATTAAAAATCCATAATAACATAAATGGCAGGATTCCAGAACACTCATAAATGCAATATGATATGAGACAAACAATGAATGAATGAATCTAACTCTATGTATGCTGGTCTCTATTGGCAGACATGCTTTAAGTCATAGCACCGTACCTCTTTAGGAAAGTCCACTCACATCCTCAACCATTTAAGATATCTTGGATTCTCTCACGGATCATTTCACCGGTCTTGAGCAGCCGTTTGGTAATGGGTCCTTCATCCCTCAGGACAAACCATGGCAGGGGGTTAAGTCAACACACTCTCTCACAACCATTTGGTGTAAGTGCTTGGCGCATGTCGGGGTAAAACCTAGCCAAATGCAAGTCTTCTACTTAGTTACATCAAGTCGAGATCCAGATACTTCCATTCCTCGTCCCCGACGATCCTTTCCGGTATCCTTCACACTAGAGTCGGCGTATCCTATGGCACCGACCAACTCGGACTACGGACTCATCAACCCTATTGATCATCCACATATGGTAAACGGGAAGCTCTCACGTCCTCTCACGGGTTGGTTACCGGTCTTAAGCGCCCGTGAGCCCAAGTCTAACCATATGCAACCCTACCAATAAATGGCCCCCACAATGTGATTCCTGTCCTCTCACGGGTTGGTTACCGGTCTTGAGCGCCCATGAATCCCCATTGCTACCACGGGTCGTTCGGTCTCAATACCCCTCCGATTAGGGTCTGACATAACAGGACATCCTAGCCAAACACTACTAGACAATCCTAGATATGTCATCCAACAGTTTAGGAAGGTGTCCAGAGGGCATCTCCGGAAACATCCCATAATATTCCCGTAGTAGTCCAAGGACAGAAGTGTCGAAAGGACACCTCTCCTTTCCAAACCATACTTAAGCATACACATGCATCAATTCATATCATCACATATATGGTAACTTCATATATGGAAAGAAATCGGTAATTACAATCACTTGTATAACATTGGTAAGTAAATCATACATGAATCAATTTAATATGAATAAGTAATGCTACTGTAATCAAAGTTATGCAACAGTAGTATATCATTGTAAGAATCTAATTTAGGAAACATATTAATGATATTCAAATATAGAAACTAGATTCATGCTATCTATGTAATTAAGGAAATAACCATCCTTACCTTTTATAACTCGCAAGGAATCCTAAGAAATCAAGTAAGATCTTGGCAAACTTGAGAAGAAGGTCCTAAACAAGTATATACAACATATTAGGAAAGATCCCTAACAGAAAAGATATCAAAACATCCGAAACAGACCAAATCTAGAGTTGCTTTGTACTCATTGGTCGAGTGGATTGGTCGAGTGGTCAGTCGACCAATCGAGTCGACCAATGCGGACAAGCCTATAAAATCGGAGTTTTAAGATATGAAATCCGAATTTGGTGGTTCAAAAGGGTACTAATCAAGGGGTAGACTACATCGGTAGTATTCTAACAAATAGGGGACCTCAAAACACCAATCAAATCAAGATATCAAGATCCAAATTAGGAAACAAAAAGTTACCATAATTAACTCAACCATGGATCTTGATGAATTTGAAATAGAAAACAAAGACAAGAACAATAGGAGGATGGATCATTGCTTTCGGTAATGAAAACATGAAAACATACATAGATCTTCATGGAATAAGGCTTAGAAGCATAAATCTAAATAAGGAAATAAAACCTACCATATATGTAACTATCATGCATCATGAAGAACACATAGTATGGTAGAAGAGAACAACTAGAAATCTATAGATTATGGATCATGGAAAGAAAACACAGTAATTAACTACTAACATGATCAACATAGAAGATCCAAAGAGATCAGAATTCAGATTAGAAGTTTAACAGAGATTAAATCATGGTTTGATCATGATTCCTTCAAAAGCTTGCAATGATCATGGTTAAGATCATTGTTCTAGCCTCAAATCCTTAGGATGATCATGAGAACATGTTCGAGAGATGTTTGCAACAGAGAATGCAGCATCTCTTCTACTGTCTCAACTCAAAAAGGAAAGAAAAACAAAGATGGAGGAGAAGAAGAGAGAGTAGACATACCTTTTGATGCACAAAGAAGAGTTTCGACGAAGATCCGTCAAGAAAACACCAAGGATGCAAGAGAGATGACTTGCGAGAGGTCTTTGGTTCGTTCCGGAGGGTTTGGAGGCAGCAAATACGAAGTGGACTCGAGATTGGACTTAAATAGAGCAAGAACAACCTAATTGCCAAAGACAGCACTCATTGGTCGAGTGGATTGGTCGACTGGTCCAGTCGACCAATCAGTCGACCAATGCTGACAGCAAGACCAAAACAGGGAATTGAAGGTCCAGATCAAATCCAATCCTAAAGGGGTTTTGCACACAAGTCAAGTGACTTACCTAATAGGTAGAAATGCCTTCAAACCAAGATAGAGAGCACTCCAAGTCCATCAACTAATTAGATCTTCCTCAGGATTCAGTTTCCATAAATAGAACCTCATCATCAACTTTCATGGACTCAAAGCCAGACACCAAGTCCTCTACTGGGATGGCCCAAAGCTGACTTCTTACTTTACTTCGGGTCATCGGACCTACAAATAACAAGGTTTCCGGGTCAAGGTTAGGGCTGGGTTTTACAATAACATCATAGATAACATGTGGCAAAACATAACATGATGCAATGCAGTACGAAACAAGTAATGTATGTATGCATCTAACTCTATGTATGCTGGTCTCTATGGCAGACATGCTTTAAGTCATAGCACCGTACTTCTTTGGGTAGGTCACGCATACGGCTCCTGTTGGTAGTGGGTCTGGGCATCCCTCTCGGACAAACCATGGTAGGGGGTTAAGTCAACACACTCTCTCACAACCATTTGGCATAAGTACCGGCGCATGTCAGGGAAAAGCCTAGCCCAATGCAAGTCATCTACTTAGTTACATCAAGTCAGTTCCAGATACTTCCATTCCTCCCCTCTCGGGATCCTTTCCGGTATCCTTCACACTAGAGTCACGGATATTACTCACCAGACTCATCAACCCTATTGGTTATTCACATATGGTAAACGGGAAGCTCTCATGTCCTCTCACGGATATAACTCACCGGTCTCGAACGCCCATGAGCCCAAGTCTAGCCATATGCAACCCTCCAATAAATGGCCCCCACAATGTGATTCCCATCCTCTCACGGATATAACTCACCGGTCTTGAGTGCCCGTGAATCCCAATTGCTACCACGGGTCGTTCGGTCTCAATACCCTTCCGAATCGGGTCTGATATAACAGGGGTATATCCTAGGCAAACACTGCTAGACATCCCTAGGTATGATAACCATTGATTCGGGAAAGTGTCGATGGGCATGTAAAACTCAGCCCTAACCTTGACCCGGAAACCTTGTTATTTGTAGGTCCAGTGACCCCAAGTAAAGTAAGAAGTTAGCTTTGGGCCATCCCAGTGGAGGACTTGGTGTCTGGCTTTGAATCCATGAGAGTTGATGATGAGGTTCTATTTATGGAAACTGAATCTTGATGAAGATCGGATTAGTTGATGGACTTGGAGTGCTCTCTATCATGGTTTGAAGGCATTTCTACCTATTAGGTAAGTCACTTGATATGTGTGCAAAACCGCTTTAGGATTGGATTTGATTTGGGTCTTCAATTCCCTGTTTAGGAGTTGCTGAACTGATTGGTCGACTGGACCAGTCGACCAATCCACTCGACCAATGGGTACTGTCTTTGGCAATTAGGTCTTGCTTGCTCTATTTAAGTCCAATCTCGAGTCTACTTCGTATTTTCTGCCTCCAAACTCTTTGGAACGAACCAAAGACCTCTGCAAGTCATCTCCCTTGCATCCTTGGTGTTTTTCTTGACGGATCTTCGTCAAAACTCTTCCTTTTGCATCAAAGGTATGTCTACACTCTCTTCTTCTCCTCCATCTCTGTTTTTCTTTCCTTTTTGAGTTGAGACAGTAGAGGAGATGCTGCATTCTCTATTGCAAACATCTCTGGACTTGTCTCTCATGATCTTCCTAAGGATTAATGGCTAATGCAATGATCTTAACCATGATCATTTCAAGCTTTTGAAGGAATCATGATCAAATCATGATCTTGTCTTTGTTTATCTTTTGATTTGAATTCTGATCTCCTTAGATCTACTATATTGATCATGTTAGTAGTCAATTGCTGTGTTTTCTTTTCATGATCCATGATCTATCAATCTCTAGTTGTTTCTCTTCTACCATACCATGTTTTCTTCATGAATCATGATAGTTACATATATGGTAGGTTTTGTTTCCTTATTTAGGTTTATGCTCTTAGGTCTATTTTCTTGAAGATCTGAGTATGCCTTTCATGATACCTTTACTTGAATCAATGATTCATTCTCCTATTGTTCTTGTCTTTGACTTCTATCTTGAATTCTTCAAGAACCATGATTGATCTAATTATGGTAACTTTTTGTTTCCTAATTTGTATCTTGATGACTTAATTTGATTAGTGTTTTGAGATCCCCTATATGTTAGGATACTACTAATGTAGTTTACCCCTTGATTAGTACCCTTTTGAACCACCAAATTCGGATTTTATATCCTAAAACTCTGATTTTATAGGCTACTGTCTGCATTGGTCGATTGATTGGTCGATTGGGCGATAGACCAATCCAATCGACCAATGAGTACAGCAACTCGTAATTGGTCTGTTTTGGATGTTTTGGTATCTTTTCTGTTAGGGATCTTTCCTAATATGTTGTATACACTTGTTTAGGACCTTCTTCTCAAGTTGTCAAGATCTTACTTGATTCCTTAGGATTCCTTTGCAAGTTATAAAAGGTAAGGATGGTTACTTCTTTAACAACATAAATTGCATATCTTAGTTTCTATATTTGAATCTTGTTAATTTATTTCTTTAATTAGATTCTTATAATGTTATACTACTTTGGTATCTTGTCTTGATATCGGTAGCATTACTTATTTATATTGAATTGACTCATGTATGATTTACTTACCGATTATATATAAGTTAATTGTAATTATTGATTTCTTTCCATATATGAAGTTACCATATATGTGATGATATGAATTGATGCTTGTGTATGCTTAAGTATGGTTTGGAAAGGAGAGGTGTCCTTTTGACACTTCTGTCCTTGGACAACTACGGGAATATTATGGGATGTTTCTGGAGATGCCCTCTGGACATCTTCCTAAACTGTTGGATGACATATCTAGGACTGTCTAGTAGTGTTGGGCTAGGATGTCCCGTTATGTCAGACCTTAATCGGAGGGGTATTAAGACCGAACGACCCGTGGTAGCAATGGGGATTCATGGGCGCTCAAGACCGGTAACCAACCCGTGAGAGGACAGGAATCACATTGTGGGGGCCATTTATTGGTAGGGTTGCATATAGATAGACTTGGGCTCACGGGCGCTCAAGACCGGTAACCAACCCGTGAGGGGACGTGAGAGCTTCCCGTCTACCATATGTGGATAACCAGTAGGGTTGATGAGTCCGTAGTCAGGGACTATGAGGACTCTAGTGTGAAGGATACCGGAAAGGATCGTCAGGGACGAGGAATGGACGTATCTGGATCTGACTTGATGTAACTAAGTAGAAGACTTGCATTTGGCTAGGCTTTACCCTGACATGCGCCGGTACTTAGACCAATGGTGATGTGAGAGAGTGGTGACCTATACCCCCAGCCATGGAATGTCCCGAGGGATGCCGGACCCATTACCAACTGATGATGAGAGATTGAGACCTTCCTAAAGAAGTACGGTGCTATGACTTAAAGCATGTCTGCCAATAGAGACCAGCATATGTAGAGTTAGATTCATACATTCATTGTTTGTTTCATACCATATTGCATTTATGTTTGTTTTGAAATCCTGCCATTTATGTTATTATGGATTTAACTGCCTTACTGAGTTTCTTTGAAACTCATTCCTTTATTGTACAATGTTGTTAGACTATTCTACAGGTTCTGAATATCATGACGGTCCGTATGAAGAAGTGCAAGGAGAAGAGGCATATTTCCAGGAAGGTGATTGCGGTTACAACAATTACACTGAAGATCCCGCGGGTGGTTATGCTCCGTATGATGCTTAGTCCGACCATAGAGTGGAAGCGCCCTTGTGCCGTTTATGAGATTTATACTTATAGGGATGTTGTCTATAAGATTGAGAACAATTTAGTTACCTATTGTACCTGCTATTGGGATTAGATTCTATCTTGCTTATTCTCTTTTAGAACTACTTTTCCGCTGGTTGTAGAGTGGGATTTTCGCCTCACTTTACTTATCTGATTTAGATACTCTGATTATATTTAGTACTCTGATTTATATATGATTCATCCTTTTCTTATATGGATCCATGGTTTATCTTCCGCACTTTTATTATTATTGTTCATGATTATGTTATTGTTTATGTGGGAGGTTGATTACTCGATACCTGATCTTCGGGCTGTGGATCACACTCTCGGGTATGCCAGATAGGGTACTGGCTGGGAGGATGTGACAGAATGGTATCAGAGCCCAAGGTTCGAGGAAATCCTAACCACAAAAGACAATAACTGAACATTCCTGAGTCATTGATCTGAAATGACTCCTCTACTCTTAGAAGTGAATAATAGAACACTTGGATTAGAAACTTAACCTATGAAGCATAATAGAACATTTCCGAATAACATACCATAATTATACTTAAATAAATGTCACTAATGCAAATAAAAGAAAGGTGCATAATATACAATAATTAAGTGAAACAAAATGAACTTCATTAATTTCAAAAGCTTTTACAACGATTACATCTGAAATGCATAAATGAAAATCCTAGGGTACAGTCTATCTAGGTGATCTTCTCTGATCTCTGTATGCTCTGAACTCCTCCGCTAGCTGAGTCACCTGATGCTCTATCCTATCCTGTCGTGACTCCATCCTCTCATACATCTGCTCCTGTCTGACCTCCATGCTCTGATGGTTGTGTGTTGATGTGTTGTTGTTGAAGCACCAAAACACCTCAAGAACACTTGTAAGAACCTTTGGAGACTTTCCCTAGAGCTCTCTCACCTTTGAAAGAGGATGAAATGAAGTTGGAATGTGGAAATGAGGCTTATAATGCGAATTTTCGCATTCTGTCTTGATTGGTCGACTCATTGGTTGACTGGGTCAGTCGACCAATCACTCGACCAATGGTCACAGAGACCTCTTTTGCTGTTGAATTTTTGGAAAATGTGATTTTTGCTTTATGGATTATTGTTTGATGACTATATGGATATATTTAAGCATGATTTAAGTTTTCAAATCATTTGGACTTGTGGTTTATGTTGAAACTTCGAAATTCGGTATTTTGATGTTCTCAGTTTTGCAGAATGGTTACTCGAGAAGTGGGCGTGGTGAATCCGTCAAGGAGGTGGTGTGGGAGGTGGTGAAATACCTCATGGAGGTGATGAGATACCTAACGTTGATCAGGGTACCCATGAGATACCCGGTGCCCCGAATGTTGGAAGCTTCCGTGATATTGCCAATATTATGGGCAATATGATGCAGCAGCAAGCGGCTCGGTTCAACCGGATGTTGGTGGGTTTCATGACTCTGCATAATGAGACCGGAACTGGTGCTAATGTGAATCCTCATGCCGCATCCTGAATGCGGGAGGTTTAGCTGGAACTCCTCATACTACTCCGATGGAGAGTTTTACGAAGATGCAAGTACCCACTTTCACTGGAGTTACCAAGAACCCCTTGTTTCCTAACAAGTGGCTTCGTGAGTTGGAGAAGGCTTTCCGACATCTGCAATGCTCGGAAGCTCAGAAGATTATGTCTGCTGAACAGAAGTTGCAACAAGAAGCTGATGCATGGTGGACCTCCACTCGGCCTGTTTTGGAAGGTTTGCATGCAGGAGTTGTAACTTGGGAGTTGTTCAAAGAGGCTTTTTGCTTGAATTATTTCCCCGAGGCGGTGAAAGATGCGAAGGAAGCTGAGTTTATGGTTCTCACACAAGGATCCTTGTATGTGTTGGAGTACCAACAGAAGTTTGAGGAGCTTCATTTCTTTGCTCCAGATTCTCTGAAGGTCGATCTCGCCAAAGCGAAGAAGTTCTTCAAAGGACTGCGCCCTACCATTAAAGCTTACCTCACAGTCCAGCCTATAGCGAGCTATGCTCAGGTGGTGCAGAACTCGAAGAAGTTGGAAGAAACAGAGAAGGAAAGTGCACGTGTGCAAAGGCCCTGGCAGCCAAGGAACCCTGGGTTGGTGGATCGTAATGATCGGCGTTTTGTGAGACCTACACCCTACCCCACTCCTACCTCTCAGCCTAGGAGTGTAGGTCAGAACTCGGGTTTTCAGCAGCCCGACCAGTTTAGATAGTATGGCGGAAACCGACCACCAGTGAGTGCAAGTGCTAGGCCTTTTGTTCAGAAGCCCTCTGTTGCAGCTACCCCAGTTGGACCCAGCAATCCTATTTGCTTTTACTGCAACCAAGCTGGTCATTTCGCTAGTGCCTGTCTGAAGCGGCCTGTCCAGCAGCCTGCTCCAGTGGTGAAGAGTGCTCCTACTCCTCCCTCCGGTAGAGTGTTCAGTATTTCAGTCTTTGAGCGGGATCCAAGCCATGAAGTGATTACGGGTACATTGTTAGTTGCTTCTATTTCTGCATTTGTCTTATTTGATACGGGTGCATCTCATTCGTTCATGTCATCTGCATTCATCAAGAAGACTGACCTAATCCCTGAGAAGTTGTCTAGTTGTTTATTGATTAGTACACCTACTGGTCCCATTGTGAAACTAGATAAGGGGTTATCTAAATGTCCTGTGTTGATTGGTGAGAAGAACTTGGAAGCCAATTTTGTACTTCTTGATATGAAGGACTTCGATGTTATTTTGGGAATTGATTGGTTAACAGCCCACAAAGCTGTGTTTCTTTGTTCCTCAAAGAAGATTCAGTTCCATATTTGTGGAAGTCCGGTCTTAGAATTTCATGGTGAGAAGAGAAGGGTTTGTAAGAAGGTGCTTTGTCTGCCTTGATGCAAGTCTATGCCCTAGTGGATGATGCTTCATCCGAAGGCAAGGGTAAAGTGGAGAAAAGAGTCGATGAAGTCAGGGTTGTCTGTGACTTTGTTGATGTCTTCCCTGATGATCTATCGGGAGTGCCTCCAGACAGGGATGTCGAGTTTTCTATTGATCTCGTCCCTGGTGCCGCTCCAGTATCTAAAGCTCCGTATAGGATGGCTCCTACTGAGTTGAAAGAGTTGCAAAACCAGTTGAATGAGCTCATTGATAGAGGTTTCGTGCAACCTAGTGTATCACCTTAGGGAGCTCCGGTCTTGTTTGTCAAGAAGAAAGACGGTAGTATGCGCTTGTGCATCGACTACCGTGAGTTGAATAAGCTGACTATCAAGAATAGATACCCGCTGCCCAGAATAGATGATCTCTTCGATCAGTTAAAGGGTGCAGTTGTGTTCTCAAAGATTGACTTAAGATCCAGATATCACCAATTGAAAGTGAAGTCTAGTGATATCATCAAGACAGCTTTCCGAACACGGTATGGTCACTACGAGTTTAGGGTCATGCCCTTCGGATTGACCAATGCTCCTGCAGTGTTCATGGACCTCATGAACCGAGTATTTCACGATGTGCTTGATAAGTTTGTGATTGTATTCATCGACGACATCTTGATCTATTCGAAGAGCGAAGAAAAGCATGCGAGCCATCTAAGTTTCACTTTGCAAAGGTTGCGAGAAAAGAAGTTGTACGCCAAGTTTAGCAAGTGTGATTTCTGGCTTAAGAGAGTAGTATTCCTTGGCCATGTGGTTTCAGACGAAGGTATTCGTGTCGATCTTGAAAAAGTTCAAGCTGTGGTTGATTGGGAAAGACCGAAGTCGGTAACGGAAATAAGAAGTTTTCTTGGATTGGCGGGTTACTACAGAAGGTTTATTGAGAACTTTTCTCGGTTGGCTGCTCCTATGACTAAGTTGACCAGGAAAGAAGAAAAGTTTGTTTGGTCGGCGCTTTGTGAGAAGAATTTCCAAGAGTTGAAAGATAGATTGACAAGTGCCCCGGTTTTGACTATACCCGATAGTTCCGGTGGTATGACAGTTTATACCGATGCGTCAAAGATTGGATTGGGTTGCGTACTGATGCAACATGGCAAGGTTGTAGCCTATGCTTCTCGGCAATTGAAAGATTATGAGCGGAATTACCCCACCCACGATCTAGAACTTGCCGCCGTTGTCTTTGCTTTGAAGATTTGGAGACATTACCTCTACGGTGAGAAGATTGCCATTTTCACGGATCATAAGAGTTTGAAATACTTCTTTACCCAAAAGGAGTTGAACATGAGACAAAGGAGATGGTTGGAACTAGTCTCTGATTATGATTGTGATATTCAGTATCACCCTGGGAAAGCAAACGTTGTTGTTGATGCTCTTAGTAGGAAGAACCAGAAGAAGACTTTGGATTTGAATGCTTTGAGTTTACCATTGTGGTCTTCTATTGAGAGTTTTGATTTGGAAATTGTCCCTGAGAATTCTGATTTTATTCTTTCTGCCATGATGGCAAGATCTGGCCTTAGAGATAAAATTGTTGCTCTGCAGAGTTCTGACCAAGAACTTTTGATCAAAGTTGAGAAGATTTCTTCGAATCCTGAGTCGGACCCCGACTTTGGTATATCCATGGATGATGCTTTATTGTTTAGAGGAAGACTGTGCGTGCTTGCAAACGAAGAAATTAAAAAGGAAATATTGAAGGAAGCACACCAGTCAGTCTTTACTATACACCCGGGAAGCACCAAGATGTACAAGGACTTGAAGGAACATTTTTGGTGGATTGGTTTGAAGGCTGATGTTGATGATTTTGTTGCCAAGTGTGAGACTTGCCAACGTGTGAAAGCCGTTCGACAACCCCCATCTGGATTACTTCAACCTCTTCCTATTCCTAGTTGGAAGTGGGAGGATATCTCTATGGACTTTGTGACTAGCTTGCCTCGGACAAGTAAAGGCAATGACACTTGTGTGGGTGATTGTTGATAGGTTGACCAAATCAGCCCACTTCATTCCTATGAAGATCACTCATACTCGGATAAGCTAGCAAGGCTTTACGTGGATAATGTGGTTCGCCTGCATGGTGTGCCATTGAGTATTGTTTCTGATCGTGATCCTAGGTTCACCTCCAGGTTTTGGAATAGTTTGCGAAGGCCTTGGGAACCCAATTGAACTTGAGTACAACTCATCATCCACGGTCGATGGACAATCCGAGCGGACAATTCAGACATTGGAAGACATGCTCAGATCTTGTGTGGTGGATATGGGTGGTAATTGGGATGAACACCTAGCTTTGGTTGAGTTTGCCTATAACAACAGTTATCAAGCAACAATAGGCATGGCTCCATTCAAGGCTTTGTATGGCAGTACTTGTAGGACACCTTTGTATTGAACTGAGACAGGTGAAAGAAAAGTCTTAGGTTCTGAGATGATTGAAGCTACGAGTGCTATGGTAGATATGATAAGAGAAAGGATTAAGTCTGCCCAGTCAAGACAGAAATCTTATGCTGATAAGAGAAGGACCGATTTGGAATTTCAAGTTGGAGAGAAAGTTTTTCTGAAGGTTTCACCAATGAAGGGTGTGATGAGATTCAATGTTAAGGGAAAGCTTAGCCCTCGTTTCATTGGACCTTTCGAGATTTTGGAAAAGGTTGGACCTGTTGCGTATCGATTAGCATTACCTCCGCCTCTTGCTGGTGTTCACAATGTGTTTAATATTTCGATGCTCCGGAAATACATAGAGAATCCGGAACACATTTTGCAGCAAGCACCTGAAGGACTTAGTGCTGATTTGACCTACGATGAAGAGCTGGCCGAAATCTTGGATAAGAAGGACAAGCAGTTGCGGAATCGCACCATTCCTTTGGTGAAGATTCGGTGGAAGAACCATACCCTTGAAGAAGCTTCTTGGGAGAAGGAAGAAGATATGAAGGAGAAGTTTCCTTACCTCTTTGGAAGCACAGGTACGCTTTCAATTTCGAGGACGAAATTTCTATAAGGGGGGGAGAATGTAAAACCCAGCCCTAACCTTGACTGTCACGTCCTCCCAGCCGGTACCCTATCTGGCATACGCGAGAGTGTGATCCACAGCCCGAAGATCAGGTATCGAGTGATCAACCTCCCACATAAACAATAACATAATCATGAACAATCATAATAAAAGTGCGGAAGATAAACCATAGATCCAATAAAGAAAGAATGAATCATAAATGAATCAGAATAATAGATATAGTCAGAGTGTCAAACAGATAAGTAAAGTGAGGCAAAAATCCCACTCTACAACCAGCGGAAAAGTAGCTCTAAAAGAATAAACTAGACAAAAATCTAATCCCAGTAGCAAGTACATTGGGTAACTAAATTGTTATCCACTTTATAGACAACATCCTTATAAGTGTAAATCTCATAAATGGCACAAGGACGCTTCCACTCAATGGTCGGACTAAGCATCGTACGGAGCATAACCACTCGCGGAATCTTCAGTGTAATTGTGGTAACCGCAATAACCTTCCTGGAGATATGTCTCTTCGCCTTGCGCTTCTTCATAGGGACCGTCATAGTACTCAGTACCTGCAGGATAGTCTAACAAACATTGTACAATAAAGGAATGAGTTTCAAAGAAACTCGGTAAAGGCGATTAAAATCCATAATAACATAAATGGCAGGATTCCAGAACAACATAAATGCAATATGATATGAGACAAACAATGAATGAATGAATCTAACTCTATGTATGCTGGTCTCTATTGGCAGACATGCTTTAAGTCATAGCACCGTACTTCTTTAGGAAAGTCCACTCACATCCTCAACCATTTAAGATATCTTGGATTCTCTCACGGATCATTTCACCGGTCTTGAGCAGCCGATTGGTAATGGGTCCTTCATCCCTCAGGACAAACCATGGCAGGGGGTTAAGTCAACACACTCTCTCACAACCATTTGGTATAAGTCTTGGCGCATGTCGGGGTAAAACCTAGCCAAATGCAAGTCTTCTACTTAGTTACATCAAGTCGGGATCCGAGATACGTCCATTCCTCGTCCCGACGATCCTTTCCGGTATCCTTCACACTAGAGTCCTCATAGTCCCCGACTACGGACTCATCAACCCTATTGGTTATCCACATATGGTAAACGGGAAGCTCTCACGTCCTCTCACGGGTTGGTTACCGGTCTTAAGCGCCCGTGAGCCCAAGTCTAACCATATGCAACCCTACCAATAAATGGCCCCCACAATGTAATTCCTGTCCTCTCACGGGTTGGTTACCGGTCTTGAGCGCCCATGAATCCCCATTGCTACCACGGGTCGTTCGGTCTCAATACCCCTCCGATTAGGGTCGACATAACAGGACATCCTAGCCAAACACTACTAGACAATCCTAGATATGTCATCCAACAGTTTAGGAAGGTGTCCAGAGGGCATCTCCGGAAACATCCCATAATATTCCCGTAGTAGTCCAAGGACGGAAGTGTCAAAAGGACACCTCTCCTTTCCAAACCATACTTAAGCATACACATGCATCAATTCATATCATCACATATATGGTAACTTCATATATGGAAAGAAATCAATAAGTACAATCAACTTGTATATAATTGGTAAATAAATCATTCATGAATCAATTAATCATAAACAAGTAATGCTACTGTAATCAAAGTTATACAACAGTAGTATATCATTGTAAGAATCTAATTTAGGAAACATGTCAATGATATTCAAATATAGAAACTAGATTCATGCTATCTATGTAATTAAGGAAATAACCATCCTTACCTTTTATAACTCGCAAAGGAATCCTAAGAAATCAAGTAAGATCTTGGCAAACTTGAGAAGGAGGTCCTAAACAAGTATACACAACATATTAGGAAAGATCCCTAACAGAAAAGATACCAAAACATCCAACACAGACCAATTCTGGAGTTGCTGTACTCATTGGTCGAGTGGATTGGTCGACTGGTCCAGTCGACCAATCAGTCGACCAATGCAGACAGTAGCCTAAAAAAAACAGAGTTTTAAGATATGAAATCCGAATTTGGTGGTTCAAAAGGGTACTAATCAAGGGGTAAACTACATCAGTAGTATTCTAACATATAGGGGACTTCAAAACACCAATCAATTCAAGACTTCAAGATCCAAATTAGGAAACAAAAAGTTACCATAATTAGATCAACCATGGATCTTGATGAATTCGAAATAGAAATCAAAGACAAGAACAATAGGAGGATGGATCATTGCTTCAGGTAAAGGTATCATGAAAACAAACTTAGATCATCAAGGAACAAGGCTTAGAAGCATAAATCTAAATAAGGAAATAAAACCTACCATATATGTAACTACCATGCTTCATGAAGAACACATAGTATGGTAGAAGAGAACAACTAGAAATTGATAGATTATGGATCATGGAAAGAAAACACAAGAATTAACTACTAACATGATCAATATAGAAGATCCAAAGAGATCGGAATTCAAATCAGAAGTTTAACAAGATTAGATCATGGTTTGATCATGATTCCTTCAAAAGCTTGCAATGATCATGGTTAAGATCATTGTTCTAGCCTCAAATCCTTAGGATGATCATGAGAACATGTTCAGAGATGTTTGCAACAGAGAATGCAGCATCTCTTCTACTGTCTCAACTCAAAAAGGAAAGAAAAACAAAGATGGAGGAGAATAAGAGAGAGTAGACATACCTTTTGATGCAAAAGGAAGAGTTTCGACGAAGATCCGTCAAGAAAACACCAAGGATGCAAGGGAGATGACTTGCAGAGGTCTTTGGTTCTGTTCCAAAGAGTTTGGAGGCAGCAAATACGAAGTGGACTCGAGATTGGACTTAAATAGAGCAAGAAAAACCTAATTGCCAAAGACAGCACTCATTGGTCGAGTGGATTGGTCGGCCCGGTCGACCAATCAGTCGACCAATGTCGACAAAGAAGTCCAAAACGAGGAATTGAAGGCCCAGATCAAATCCAATCCTAAAGGGGTTTTGCACACAAGTCAAGTGACTTACCTAATAGGTAGAAATGCCTTCAAACCAAGATAGACAGCACTCCAAGTCCATCAACTAATCCGATCTTCATCAAGATTCAGTTTCCATAAATAGAACTTCATCATCAACTTTCATGGATTCAAAGCCAGACACCAAGTCCTCCACTGGGATGGCCCAAAGCTGACTTCTTACTTTACTCCGGGTCATCGGACCTACAAATAACAAGGTTTCCGGGTCAAGGTTAGGGCTGGGTTTTACATTGACCCGGAAACCTTGTTATTTGTAGGTCCAGTGACCAGAAGTAAAGTAAGAAGTCAGCTTTGGGCCATCGCAGTGGAGGACTTGGTGTCTGGCTTTGAATCCATGAGAGTTGATGATGAGGTTCTATTTATGGAAACTGAATCTTGATGAAGATCGGATTAGTTGATGGACTTGGAGTGCTCTCTATCATGGTTTGAAGGCATTTCTACCTATTAGGTAAGTCACTTGATATGTGTGCAAAACCCCTTTAGGATTGGATTTGATCTGGGTCTTCAATTCCCTGTTTAGAAGTTGCTGAACTGATTGGTCGACTGATTGGTCGACTGGACCAGTCGACCAATCCACTCGACCAATGGGTGCTGTCTTTGGCAATTAGGTCTTGTTTGCTCTATTTAAGTCCAATCTCGAGTCTACTTCGTATTTTCTGCCTCCAAACTCTTTGGAACGAACCAAAGACCTCTGCAAGTCATCTCCCTTGCATCCTTGGTGCTTTTCTTGACGGATCTTCGTCAAAACTCTTCCTTTTGCATCAAAGGTATGTCTACACTCTCTTCTTCTCCTCCATCTCTGTTTTTCTTTCCTTTTTGAGTTGAGACAGTAGAGGAGATGCTGCATTCTCTGTTGCAAACATCTCTGGACTTGTCTCTCATGATCTTCCTAAGGATTAATGGCTAATGCAATGATCTTAACCATGATCATTTCAAGCTTTTGAAGGAATCATGATCAAATCATGATCTTGTCTTTGTTTATCTTTTGATTTGAATCCTGATCTCCTTAGATCTACTATATTGATCATGTTAGTAGTCAATTGCTGTGTTTACTTTTCATGATCCATGATTTATCAATCTCTAGTTGTTTCTCTTCTACCATACCATGTTTTCTTCATGAATCATGATAGTTACATGTATGGTAGGTTTTGTTTCCTTATTTAGGTTTATGCTCTTAGGTCTATTTTCTTGAAGATCTAAGTATGCCTTTCATGATACCTTTACCTGAATCAATGATTCATTCTCCTATTGTTCTTGTCTTTGACTTCTATCTTGAATTCTTCAAGAACCATGATTGATCTAATTATGGTAACTTTTTGTTTCCTAATTTGTATCTTGATGACTTAATTTGATTAGTGTTTTGAGATCCCCTATATGTTAGGATACTACTAATGTAGTTTACCCCTTGATTAGTACCCTTTTGAACCACCAAATTCGGATTTTATATCCTAAAACTCTGATTTTATAGGCTCATCGCATTGGTCGATTGATTGGTCGGCTGGGCGATAGACCAATCCAATCGACCAATGAGTACAGCAACTCCAGAATTGGTCTGTTTTGGATGTTTTGGTATCTTTTCTGTTAGGGATCTTTCCTAATATGTTGTATACACTTGTTTAGGACCTTCTTCTCAAGTTGTCAAGATCTTACTTGATTCCTTAGGATTACTTTGCAAGTTATAAAAGGTAAGGATGGTTACTTCTTTAACAACATAAATTGCATATCTTAGTTTCTATATTTGAATCTTGTTACTTTATTTCTTTAATTAGATTCTTATAATGTTATACTCTTTGGTAGTCTTGTCTTGATATCAGTAGCATTACTTATTTATATTGAATTGACTCATGTATGATTTACTTACCAGTTATATATAAGTTGATTGTAATTATTGATTTCTTTCCATATATGAAGTTACCATATATGTGATGATATGAATTGATGCTTGTGTATGCTTAAGTATGGTTTGGAAAGGAGAGGTATCCTTTTGACACTTCTGTCCTTGGACAACTACGGGAATATTATGGGATGTTTCTGGAGATGCCCCTCGGACACCTTCCTAAACTGTTGGATGACATATCTAGGACTGTCTAGTAGTGTTGGGCTAGGATGTCCCGTTATGTCAGACCCTAATCGAAGGGGTATTGAGACCGAACGACCTGTGGTAGCAATGGGGATTCATGGGCGCTCAAGACCGGCAACCAACCCGTGAGAGGACAGGAATCACATTGTTGGGGCCATTTATTGGTAGGGTTGCATATGGATAGACTTGGGCTCACGGGCGCTCAAGACCGGTAACCAACCCGTGAGGGGACGTGAGAGCTTCCCGTCTACCATATGTGGATAACCAGTAGGGTTGATGAGTCCGTAGTCAGGGACTATGAGGACTCTAGTGTGAAGGATACCGGAAAGGATCGTCAGGGACGAGGAATGGACGTATCTGGATCTGACTTGATGTAACTAAGTAGAAGACTTGCATTTGGCTAGGCTTTGTCACGTCCTCCCAGCCGGTACCCTATCTGGCATACCCGAGAGTGTGATCCACAGCCCGAAGATCAGGTATCGAGTGATCAACCTCCCACATAAACAATAACATAATCATGAACAATCATAATAAAAGTGCGGAAGATAAACCATAGATCCAATAAAGAAAGAATGAATCATAAATGAATCAGAATAATAGATATAGTCAGAGTGTCAAACAGATAAGTAAAGTGAGGCAAAAATCCCACTCTACAACCAGCGGAAAAGTAGCTCTAAAAGAATAAACTAGACAAAAATCTAATCCCAGTAGCAAGTACATTGGGTAACAAAATTGTTATCCACTTTATAGACAACATCCTTATAAGTGTAAATCTCATAAATGGCACAAGGACGCTTCCACTCAATGGTCGGACTAAGCATCGTACGGAGCATAACCACTCGTGGAATCTTCAGTGTAATTGTGGTAACCGCAATCACCTTCCTGGAGATATGTCTCTTCGCCTTGCGCTTCTTCATAGGGACCGTCATAGTACTCGGTACACTGCACGGGATAGTCTAACAAACATTGTACAATAAAGGAATGAGTTTCAAAGAAACTCGGTAAAGGCGATTAAAATCCATAATAACATAAATGGCGGGATTCCGAACAACATAAATGCAATATGATATGAGACAAACAATGAATGAATGAATCTAACTCTATGTATCTGCTGGTCTCTATTGGCAGACATGCTTTAAGTCATAGCACCATACTTCTTTAGGAAAGTCCACTCACATCCTCAACCATTTAAGATATCTTGGATTCTCTCACGAATCATTTCACCGGTCTTGAGCAGCCGATTGGTAATGGGTCCTTCATCCCTCAGGACAAACCATGGCAGGGGGTTAAGTCAACACACTCTCTCACAACCATTTGGTATAAATCTTGGCGCATGTCGGGGTAAAACCTAGCCAAATGCAAGTCTTCTACTTAGTTACATCAAGTCGGATCCAGATACGTCCATTCCTCGTCCCCGACGATCCTTTCCGGTATCCTTCACACTAGAGTCCTCATAGTCCACGACTACGGACTCATCAACCCTATTGGTTATCCACATATGGTAAACGGGAAGCTCTCACGTCCTCTCACGGGTTGGTTACCGGTCTTAAGCGCCCGTGAGCCCAAGTCTAACCATATGCAACCCTACCAATAAATGGCCCCCACAGTGTGATTCCTGTCCTCTCACGGGTTGGTTACCGGTCTTAAGCGCCCATGAATCCCCATTGCTACCACGGGTCGTTCGGTCTCAATACCCCTCCGATTGGGGTCTGACATAACAGGACATCCTAGCCAAACACTACTAGACAATCCTAGATATGTCATCCAACAGTTTAGGAAGGTGTCCAGAGGGCATCTCCGGAAACATCCCATAATATTCCCGTAGTAGTCCAAGGACAGAAATGTCAAAAGGACACCTCTCCTTTCCAAACCATACTTAAGCATACACATGCATCAATTCATATCATCACATATATGGTAACTTCATATATGGAAAGAAATCAATAATTACAATCACTTGTATATAATTGGTAAGTAAATCATACATGAATCAATTTAATATGAATAAGTAATGCTACTGTAATCAAAGTTATGCAACCGTAGTATATCATTGTAAGAATCTAATTTAGGAAACTCAATGATATTCAAATATAGAAACTAGATTCATGCTATCTATGTAATTAAGGAAATAACCATCCTTACCTTTTATAACTCGCAAAGGAATCCTAAGAAATCAAGTAAGATCTTGGCAAACTTGAGAAGGAGGTCCTAAACAAGTATACACAACATATTAGGAAAGATCCCTAACAGAAAAGATACCAAAACATCCAACACAGACCAATTCTGGAGTTGCTGTACTCATTGGTCGAGTGGATTGGTCGGCTGGTCCAGTCGACCAATCAGTCGACCAATGCAGACAGTAGCCTAAAAAACAGAGTTTTAAGATATGAAATCCGAATTTGGTGGTTCAAAAGGGTACTAATCAAGGGGTAAACTACATCAGTAGTATTCTAACATATAGGGGACTTCAAAACACCAATCAATTCAAGACTTCAAGATCCAAATTAGGAAACAAAAAGTTACCATAATTAGATCAACCATGGATCTTGATGAATTCGAAATAGAAATCAAAGACAAGAACAATAGGAGGATGGATCATTGCTTCAGGTAAAGGTATCATGAAAACATACTTAGATCTTCAAGGAACAAGGCTTAGAAGCATAAATCTAAATAAGGAAATAAAACCTACCATATATGTAACTACCATGCTTCATGAAGAACACATAGTATGGTAGAAGAGAACAACTAGAAATTGATAGATTATGGATCATGGAAAGAAAACACAGTAATTAACTACTAACATGATCAATATAGAAGATCCAAAGAGATCAGAATTCAAATCAGAAGTTTAACAAGATTAGATCATGGTTTGATCATGATTCCTTCAAAAGCTTGCAATGATCATGGTTAAGATCATTGTTCTAGCCTCAAATCCTTAGGATGATCATGAGAACATGTTCAGAGATGTTTGCAACAGAGAATGCAGCATCTCTTCTACTGTCTCAACTCAAAAAGGAAAGAAAAACAAAGATGGAGGAGAATAAGAGAGAGTAGACATACCTTTTGATGCAAAAGGAAGAGTTTCGACGAAGATCCGTCAAGAAAACACCAAGGATGCAAGGGAGATGACTTGCAGAGGTCTTTGGTTCGTTCCAAAGGGTTTGGAGGCAGAAAATACGAAGTGGACTCGAGATTGGACTTAAATAGAGCAAGAAAAACCTAATTTCCAAAGACAGCACTCATTGGTCGAGTGGATTGGTCGACTGGCCCAGTCGACCAATCAGTCGACCAATGCTGACAGCAAGTCCAAAACAGGGAATTGAAGGCCCAGATCAAATCCAATCCTAAAGGGGTTTTGCACACAAGTCAAGTGACTTACCTAATAGGTAGAAATGCCTTCAAACCAAGATAGAGAGCACTCCAAGTCCATCAACTAATCCGATCTTCATCAAGATTCAGTTTCCATAAATAGAACTTCATCATCAACTTTCATGGATTCAAAGCCAGACACCAAGTCCTCCACTGGGATGGCCCAAAGCTGACTTCTTACTTTACTCCGGGTCATCGGACCTACAAATAACAAGGTTTCCGGGTCAAGGTTAGGGCTGGGTTTTACAGGCTTTACCCTGACATGCGCCGGTACTTAGACCAATGGTGATGTGAGAGAGTGGTGACCTATACCCCCAGCCATGGAATGTCCCGATGGATGCTAGACCCATTACTAACTGATGATGAGAGATTGAGACCTTCCTAAAGAAGTACGGTGCTATAATTTAAAGCATGTTTGCCAATAGAGACCAGCATATGTAGAGTTAGATTCATACATTCATTGTTTGTTTCATACCATATTGCATTTATGTTTGTTCTGAAATCCTGCCATTTATGTTATTATGGATTTAACTGCCTTACTGAGTTTCTTTGAAACTCATTCCTTTATTGTACAATGTTGTAAGACTATTCTACAGGTTCTGAATATCATGACGGCCCATATGAAGAAGCGCAAGGAGAAGAGGCATATCTCCAGGAAGGTGATTGCGGTTACAACAATTACACTGAAGATCCCGCGGGTGGTTATGCTCCGTACGATGCTTAGTCCGACCATAGAGTGGAAGCGCCCTTGTGCCGTTTATGAGATTTATACTTATAGGGATGTTGTCTATAAGATTGAGAACAATTTAGTTACCTATTGTACCTGCTATTGGGATTAGATTCTATCTTGCTTATTCTCTTTTAGAACTACTTTTCCGCTGGTTGTAGAGTGGGATTTTCGCCTCACTTTACTTATCTGATTTAGATACTCTGATTATATTTAGTACTCTGATTTATATATGATTCATCCTTTTCTTATATGGATCCATGGTTTATCTTCCGCACTTTTATTATTATTGTTCATGGTTATGTTATTGTTTATGTGGGAGGTTGATTACTCGATACCTGATCTTCGGGCTGTGGATCACACTCTCAGGTATGCCAGATAGGGTATCGGCTGGGAGGATGTGACAGGGCAACCCCGGAAACATCCCATACTATTTCCGATAATGTCCAAGGACAGAAGTGTCAAAAGGACACTTCCCAATCCCAAACCAAACTTAAGAAAACACATTCTCAGATCAGTCATGACATACACAACCAGTAGTTCATCATATAAAAGAGAATGTAAAAGCAACATCAGATTAAGCAGTAATAAGTAATTCATATAACATAAACAATGAAAAGATGATATAATTAAGTGCTACTGTTCCCACAGTAGGAGATCAGAATTAAAATACAATAACAGTAGGTAATCTCATAGTTTCATAAAGTAGAAACCAGAGAACAAGCAATCTATGTAGATAAGGAATCAACTGTCCTTACCTTCTAACTTGAATGGAATCTTAAAGAATCAAGTATGATCTTGACAAAACCTGAGAAGACAGTCCTAAACAAGTGCACACAACATGTTAGGAAAGATGCATAAATGAAAAGATCATAAATCAATCGAAACAGACCAAGATTGAGGTTCTTTGTACTCATTGGTCGATTGATTGGTCTATTTGGACCAGTCGACCAATGAGTCGACCAATGCGAGACGATGGCTGCAAGAATCCAATTTTGAGAATCCAGAACCGAATTCGATGGTTCAAAAGGGTACAATTAAGAGGGGAATTATCATTGTAGTATTCTAGGGTATAGAGGATATCAAACGATAACTCAAAACAATTCTCAAGTTACAACCTAGAAATCATGAGGTTAACCTGATTAGGGTTATCATAGGTTAGGAGGGGAAAAAAATAGAAAGATTAAAGATAATGAACTAGGATATGAAAGAATTCAGATCTAGTAAAGGAAACATAATAATTGGGTTACCATGATTAAACTAGAGGTTCTTGATCTTACCCAAGAATTAGGGTTTTACCCTTTTTGGTTCCCTCGGAAAATAATTGTGAGATCTGGATGAAGGGAGATAAATTGTTAGCCAAGAATAACAAGAAGGGTCATTCAATGATGAAGTTTAGGTTAACACAATATTACTCAAGAAGATTTTCCTTCACAAGGGAGGTTACCAAAAGCTCTCCAGACGATCTCACAGGTTAGGGTTTCAAAGGATTAGGGTTAGGGTTTTCAAGAATTCAATAGGTAGGGTTTAAGAACATGATGATGATCATGAGTCTTAAAGAATATGGTGAGATTAGAGAATTGATGATTACAAGAATGCTTCATCACCTTTCTGATCTCAATGAAAACATAATAAAAGAAAGAAAATCAGAGATAGAAGAGAGAGTTATTGAGATCATACCTTTGCCGTAGAAAGATGAAGAATTCTTCAAGTCTTTGAAAGAGATCACCAAAGAATGCAAGGGAATGGGTTAGATTAGGGTTCTAACTCGTTCCAGAGGCTTAGGAGGCAGATGAGGCGGAGTATTCCCGAGATTAGACTTAAATAGAAGTGACAAGATTCAAATTTCAAAAACAGAATCAATTGGTAGATTGATTGGTCGATTGATCCAATCGACCAATGAGTCGACCAATAAAGACAGCAACTTCAAAACAGGGAATTGAAGGCTTAGATCAAGTCCAAACATCAAGGGGTTTTGCACACCTCTAGAGTGACATACCTAGGAGTTAGAAATGCCTTTGAATCAATACAGAGACCACTCCAAGACCATCAACTAATCCAATCTTCATCCGGGTGCATTTTCCACCATTGGAACACTAGCATCAACACTCATGGATTCCAATCCAGCCATCAAGTCTTCAACAGAAATGGCCCAAAGATGACTTCTTGCCTTACTTCGGGTCACTGGACCTACAATAAACAGAGTTTCCGGATTAGGGTCAGGGCTGGGTTTCACATATGGTGTTTCACTCTAGGATTGTTCCCAACCCAATGCAACTACATGGACATGGATGTGTATGCAAACATGCACGATGATGTATGATGTAGGAGTATTTTGGAGGCAATGGCCATAGTCATCACCCCCAAGATATTATAAGAATGCAATCCCCCCCCCCCCAAATAACCTTTGATCATACTACATTCACATAAAGCATTGAGATAGTAGTAAGACTTTAACATATAAGCATAATGTGTGTGTTGAGTGTGGGACCCACATGTTATATTCTTAGAAGCATGCAGCATGTCATGCATGGCTTCACATTCATATTACAACATAGACACCATTTACAGTATGAGGAAATATTTAAATAGCATCCTAGGTCTAGTATCCAATTTCTCTTCATCTTGTTTGGGTTTTCAATTCGATTCAATTGTGGTTCATCGAGCACTAGTGGAACCTTATTAAGCATGATTGACATGCTAATAGCAATCATGGGCTTTATGTCCTGGCCGATCAAAATTTTGACATAACACTAGGGGATGCTGTTATTTTAACCATCAGATGGATAGAAATATACCCTAAGATTGAGGGATGAGTAGCATCAGATTGTCAATAGTAAGATCTGCCTTGGTGATTGGTGCAACCTCTATAAGCATTGAATGGAAGACGAACACCACCAGAGGAATCAGAAAGTTCATCCTTTAAATGAATCTCATGTTTATATATATATATATATATAGAGAGAGAGAGAGAGAGAGAGAGAGAGAGAAGCACTTGAATACTTCAAAATGGATTACAAAATAATTCATAACTCCACTCAACTGATGAGTAGCTAAGCATCGTCCTTGAATTAAACACTAAAAATGGTGGCACTAGAATGACAAAAATAAAATAAGACCTAGGCTTCTCCTCCTTTTCCTTGAAGAGGGCAAGAATAGACAAACCAGACACCTTCACAACTTTGAACCTGACTCTAGGAACATCTCCGACAGCATGACCCTTACGTCCAAATCCGGAAATCAACACCCCGTCATTCTCTTCAATGTAGTTTCAGCAACCATCATTAGGCACAAAGGCTCCTATCTTCTTTTCATTCTTAATCAATTGAACTCAGGCACATTTTCTAATAGCAGAGTTAGGTTGCCTGGCCTCAATACTAATCTTCTCAAGGGAAGAACCAGAAAATGGCTTCTTCCACTCATTGCCAAGGTGAGATTTCTTGTATCATTTATCAGCCCATCTCTACCTTCTACAGTGGGACTTGAGCTTTCACCCACTCCCATATCTGTTTTTCCCATGGTTGCTGAGTAGAGAGATCATCTGGCTGTGTTAATAGAAAGGTAAAATACTAAATATCCCTAACTAGTTAAAGTGAAATAAGATGGCAGAATCGGGAGCAAGGGAAAGAAGCCAAAGCTTGAAGTGGAGACGTGTTTAGTGTTCCTTCAAAGAGCGATGTCCTGACACTCTCAGATTATGATATTTGGGTTTCAAAAGAAGGAAAATCTGGGCTTAAGTCTAAGAAGGGAATAGAGAAATAAACCAAAAGAAATGGGGTAAAAAAATTTAAAAATGGGTTGGGGAGAAGCTACAGCCAGCACTCATTGCAGGTGCTATATCATCAATAATACAATGTTGATATTCTATGAGGGGCTAACAATAACACTTCGTTCTTTCTCTTTTAATGTAGGTATTTGATCAGGGTTGAGGCCGGGACGATCTCAACTAATAATAAAGACCCTCTTGACAAAACTAACCCGGGTCGAACAACAGTTTATAAACCGGAGTTGGCAACCAAAAAAAAAAAAATCCCCTTTGGGAGACTCACCCACCACAGCTAGGTGTGCGACGCAGGTCGAACAACGGTTTATGGCAACCCAAAAAAAAAAAAAAACCCTCTTGACAACTTTTGTATGCTAAACTCGAATATATGCTGATAATCAATTAGGCTTTTCTTTGTTAATTTTTTGGGTTCAGCTCTTCTTCATGAGAATATCTCCCTAGAGAGTGCCCAGTGAGCTTTGTGGGTTTGCCATGTGTTATACCAATCTAAGGGCTGAAATAAAACAAAATTAATTTTTACTCTAACTGAACCCACAAACCTAAAAACCCAATTTGAAGTCCGCTCTTCATTTTCATCTTCCTCAAGTCAGCCAAATTGGAGACTGCCATTTCTCATCGTGAAGCCTGGTCCCGTTTTTACGAGAAAAATCTGCCTTCTCCCGTGAAGGACATCCTCTTCTTCCTTTTGCGACCCTTTTTGACCCATGCAGATAACTCCTTTTGGATTTTTCATCTTTGCACGATTACAACACAGGCGGTTTTGTCCCTACCAGGTTGCCAATGAAACACAGATTTGTCCCTATTACTGTATTATTCTCCTTGTTAAAGAAGGGGACTGGAACATATGTTTATGGCGTACCAGTTGCAGCCCTTAGACTGGAAGAAAGGGAGTGAATAAAGCAGGAAAAGTAGATGCAGAAAACACGAAATCGGCACTAGGAAGTCAGGTAGAGTTTCCTTGTGGGTCTACATTTGTGCTTCAGTCCGATCTTCTATTGGTCTTCCCTGCTCACTTGTTCACTCACAGTCTCTGGAGGAAGAAGAAGATGTTCTTCAAGGGAGCAGGCACTTTTGTTTTTTCTTGTAAAAATGGGAGCAGGCAACTCAGTCTCCACTCTTGTAGTCTTGAAGAAGATGAAAACGAAAGAGGGACTCCAAATCGGGTTATTGAGTTTGTGGGTTCAGTAAGGATAAAAACAATTTTTTTATTTCAGCCCTTGGATTAGTATAATCCACATGGCAAACTCATGGAGTTCATTGGGCACTCCCTGAGAGATATTCTCCACAGAGAGAAGCTAAATCCTGATTTTCTTGCTTTATATTGGTCATTAGTCCAAGGATGAATTGGAAAAAAAAATCCTAACTAGTTGGAATATAAAAGTGTTGGTAATACTCCAAATATATCAATTCTATTTAATTGACGGGGAAAGATTCCTTACCTGAATTCGCTTTCCCTTTTTTGTGAAGTATTCGCAGCGGAAGTAAATCTGGATCCACATTCTCATTCCACCACCAAATCTCTACCGGGATGATTCCACAATCACAAGGAAAGGGAAGTATTTCCACAACCCAAATGCCTATGGAATAAAGATGGAAGAGTGATCTAAAGCAAAGGAAGGAAACCTCCAATGGGTTTCTCCTTCCTGCGTTTCTAGGAGAGAGGGAGAGAGAGATGGGAGCCGCCTCTTTTTCTTGGAAAACTTACGTAATATAAACACACTCACTTATGCGGTGGTTACCAAAATATATAACCCTATTTTGTAACCACCCTAATAGTGAGTTTCCAAATTTGCCCTTGGGCATTTAATTTATTAATTATATTAATAAATTCCAACAGCTCCCACTTGCACAAGCGCAAGTGTTAATCTTTCAATGTGTCCCAGACACACATGTATATCCCAAATATACACATTTAATCTCTTTGCTATGTATCCCATATACATAGACCTCTTGTGTCCTAGACACATGTATATCCCAGATATACATATTCAATCTATCTGCTATGTATCCTAGATACATAGACCTCTTGTGTCCCAGACACACATGTATATCCCAGATATACATATATATTGATCTCTTCACTATGTATCCCAAATACATAGACCACCTGTGTCCCAGACACTAATATCCACAAGTCATACTGGCAAAATGGGTTGTGTGACCGGTGATATACCTGCACGTGTGAACCCCAAACTAGAAACCTTCCCAGAAAGCCAGAGCAGCACATCACTCAAAGAAACATATCAAATAAGCATTAGTATAACACAGTGTCATAGGTTCATTCAAACTCACAAGACTGAAGGTATCTCGATCCCTCTGAGAGATCACCTTCTTGTCCTTAAAATGTTCACTACTGTAACACATACAGTTGGCGCCAGCAAACACTTTTAGGGTGCCGTTGAATCAAACCTTTCCTTTCGCCCCAGACCATCACTACACTTAGGATTAACTAATTTCCCGATAGTGCCCCTTTAGGTCGAATCTATCATGACCATAGGTAACACCCCAAAGTAGCCACATCAATCCTTCGTTTCATGATGTCGTTGAAAGTCACTAAGAACACTAATGGACCATAAGGTCCAAGACTCACACAATGAGAGGGGCAGGGATCCATCCTCTCATTTCCAATGATCGCTAAGCACACATAGTATGATATACGGCTATGGTGGAGCATTCTATATACACTAGAACGTATGTCCATCTCAACACCATACAGGTCTTAGTCCAGTCGCAACCTCTTGCGCCTAACCCGAGTATCTTTATTGTCGCCACCCTAGCGCCACATAAAGTACTCGCACTGGCTCCTGTAGGTAACATGAATAGTGGGAACATTCATGTCGATTCTCTTCACAATAGAGAAACTTATCTTGATTCCAAATCAAGCCGACATCATGATTATGAATTGACCTACACAAAGTCATTCACAATCCGTCTCATCTCTGCTCGCCTCCAAGGCGCCAGAGGCGAATGCTCGTGTGAGTGAGCCATTCTCTTGCCTATTGACATATCTTGTTTTATGCTAGAAGAAACACAATCACACAGAAAGTGAATAAAAATAAATGCTGGAATGAACTCATATTACTCATTAATAAGAAAGTCTCAGTACAAAAGTAAGTCACAATCTACACAAGCCCAAGGATTTTACATGAGAAATAAAAACATCCTTGGCTATAGGTTTGGTAAGAGGGTCAGCTACCATCTGACTAGTAGATATGTGCTTAAGTACAACTTTCTTCTTTAATGTAATGTCTCTAACAAAGTGATATCTCAACTGTATATGTTTGGTCTTCCCATGATACTTGGGGTCGTTGACATAGCTAAGAGCTGCCGTACTATCACAGTAGACAAGGGCAACCTCTTTGGATGTCATCACAATCCCAGTATGTCGAAGGAATCTCCTCAACCAAACAGCCTCTTGAACCGCAGCTGAGCATGCCACATACTCTGCTTCCATGGTCGAGAGGGATATACAAGTCTGCTTCTTGCTACACCACGAAATGGCCCCGCCATTCAACAAGAAAGCATATCCGGAGGTTGATTTGCGCTCATCAATGTCTCCATCCTAGTCAGCGTCGATATAGCCAATCAACCGCAAATCCGATCCTTGGTAACACAGCATGTAGTTACTCGTTCCTCTGAGATATCTCAATATCCTCTTGACTGGTTTCCAGTGCTCTATGCTTGGGTTTGATTGGTATCGACTAACCAAACCCACTGCATAACAAATATCCGGCCTAGTACACATCATAGTGTACATAAGGCTACCTACTGCACTAAAATATGGAACTCTTTCGATCTTGGTTTTCTCCTCTGGAGTCTTAGGACCCATATCAAGGCTCAAATGCAAACCCTTCTCCACTGGAGTATCAATTGGTTTGCAGTTGTGCATCTGGTATCTCGTCAAGACATTGTCAATATAGGTCTCCTGAGATAAACCCAGTAATCTCTTTTGCCTATTTCTGACAATCTTGACACCAAGCACATAGTTTGCTTCACCCATGTCCTTCATATCAAATACGGAGGACAACCATTTCTTAATGGTTTCCAATAGCTCCTTGCTATTGCTAACCATAAGTATGTCATCTACATACAGTGTTAGAATGACATAATTACCATCAGATCTCTTAGTGTAAACACAGTGGTCTTCCTCAAGCATGGAAAACCCATTTTCCATGTCTAGATGCTTGCTTTAAGCCATATATGGACTTCTTAAGCTTGCACAATTTGCGCTCAAGTCCATTAGCTTCAAAGCCTTGAGGTTGATCCATATAGATCTCTTCCTCAAGTTTTCCATTGAGAAAAGTAGTTTTTACATCCATCTGATAAAGCTCCAAGTCCAACTGAGCAACAATGGCTAGTATGAGGCAGATTGAGGCAAACCTAACCACAGGGGAAAAAGTTTCCTCATAATCAACGCCCTCTTGTTGGGTGTAGCCCTTAGCCACTAAACGAGCCTTGAATCTCTCAATAGATCCATCCGCCTTTCTCTTGATTTTGAGAACCCACTTGTTCCCAATTGCCTTTTGGCCCGGCGGCAAGTCAACCAAGTCCCAGACATGATTAACTTTCATCGACTCCAACTCTTCCTCTATTGCTTTCAACCATTCCTTTGAGGTTGACCTTGCAAGAGCTTCCTGCACTCTCTTTGGTTCATGCTCATCGACTGAAGTCATCTCACAGTCGATCTCTTCAGGAGTTACCATGTAGGCTTCATCCTCTATGTTGAAACGTCGACGAGGAACTTGCCCGCGCCCACTATGGCGCAAGTGCATGTCAGATTGCTCACCCTCTAAGGTAGCTATGACATCTGCACTCCCACTCCCACTAGAATCTTCTGGATGAACCCCAGGTTTATTATCCAGAATCTGAATCCCTGGAGTGACAAGACCACTATCTTGTATTTCAAAGAGTTTCGATGAGTCTTTGTTAACTCCTAAAAGAGATGAAAAATCATTCTCCAAGAATGTTGCATCCCTAGACTCAAGTTCTGTTCTCCTCTCACTCTCATCTAGTCCGTTGAAAACATGGCCCTTTGATGGTTCAAAGTATCTCACAAAGATACACTTTCTTCCTCTGGGTCCAAGCTTTCCATATTGGTGAGAAGTAGAGTGAACATATGTTGCACATCCCCATGCGCGCAAGTAACTCAAATATGGCTTCCTTCCGGTTCACAACTCATATGATGTGGAAGGAACCGATTTGGTTGGAACTCTGTTAAGATATAGGCCGCAGTCAGCAAAGCATCTCCCCAATAAGAGATGGGTAGATTTGCCTGCGCCATCATGGATCTCACCATGTCCAACAAGGTTCTATTCCTCCTCTCAAGCAACCCCATTTTCTGTGGAGCCCCTGGAATAATAAGTTGTCTAGATATCCCATTTTCATCACACAACCCTTTGAACATATCGGAGAGATACTCTCTACCTTTATCCATTCTAAGAGTTTTAATCCTTTTATCTAACTGATTCTCAACTAAGCTCAAGAATTTCTTCAAACATTCTAGAGCTTCTGACTTATGAGAAATTAGATAAATGTGACCATACCGTATATAGTCATCTATGAATGTGATGAAATAAGCCTGTTCTTTTCTAGTATGCACATTCATGGGTCCACTTACATCTGAATGGATAAGTTCTAAAGGAAGAGAGGCTCTCAAAGCCTTTTTAAATGGTTTTCTAGTTGCTTTTTCTACTAGACATGACTCACAGGTTGGCAAATCAGATAGTGAACCTTGGCCTAAGAGACCTTCTCTTGCCAACCTGTTCATCCTATTTGATGAGTAAAGAATAAATAAACCAGAATCAGTTCGGTTTAAACCCAGTTCGATCAGAACGACTAGACCAGTTCGGTCCAAACTTAGTCCGACCAGATTGAACCAAGTTAGACCGACCAAGTCAAGGTCGGTTGGATAAATATAAAGTTGAATAAAAAGGTAAATCTGAATAAGATTCTAGCCAAAGAAACAATATTCAACCAGGACTCTACTACTTGTGTTCGAGTAGGGCTCAAGGACTAAGAGTCTAATCACAACCTAACGAGGGTTTGAGTCTCATTCAAAGTCGTACATAGAAAATCTATAAAAAGGTAAAGGAGCACTAGAGAAAGGTACGCTGAATAGAATTATCACTATTCGTATTATTATTGTTCATTACTTTCTTGCCTTCCTTAGTCGGATTTCTAACTAGATCGTCGGAGGTGAAATGTCACACCCCACCCAGCCGGATCCGGTCATACCCGAATGCCCGTGGGGGTGATACACCGCAAGATCTAGGTTCAGTGACAAATCCATACAAAACATGATATAGCATAATTAAATGGACAAGAATAAATCAAGTTTATCATACTAAGTTATCAAAACCGAAATAATGGTTACAATCATCCATTACTTCAAAATAAAAATATAACATCAGAGTTTTGAAAATAAAAGAGAGTAGTTTTATTCGCAGCGGAAAAATAAACTAAACTTGTTCTCTAATGGAATCCAATCCAAAAGAACAGTCTTGATACTAGCATGAAGCTCCATGTGCGTCCACTTCTTCTTCGATCACTCCTTCAAGAAGACATATTGGTAACGCATCCTTCATTTGGAAGAAGTCCTCATAACCTGCAGCATAATCTAATAGAAAAAAAAACATATAAAAGGAATGAGTTCAACATAACTCAGTGAGGTCAACTCAACATCATATCACACATTCATTCTCAAGATTCCACACCCCACATAAAACATGAATATCAATAATGTAATTAATGACAATGATATGATATGTGAATGATTATGCTCCTAACTCTATCATGAAGTCTCTATGGTAGACACGCATTAAGTCACACACCAGTCTTCTTTGGGCGGTCTCATCACTCTTCCCTCACGGCTCTGATGCACGTCTGTTGGGTTCTCCGCGGTTGTTGTGTAAAGTCTTGTCAAGCCATGGTTGGGGATTAGGTCACCACTCTCTCACATCACCATTGGTATAAGATCTGGCGCGTGTCAAGGATAATCTTAGGCCCAATGCAAAGTCATATGGTCTCGTACTACATATGGTCCGGATATTTCCCCTCACGCCTAGTGCTCTGTTGGTTCAATACCTTCCCACCTATGAATGGAATCCTCAATGGAGGCATCTGTTGGACCCCATTCATTAACCCAGTGGTCATCCACATATAATGGACAGGATGATCTCCATGTCCTCTCACGGGTCATTTCACCGGTCTTGAGTGTCCATGAGCCCTTATCTATTATATACAACCCTACCTCTCTATGATGATAGTGGGCCTGCTTGACATACAGGACCCAGCCACTAACATCACGGGTTAACCGGCTTCAATACCCCTGCCGAAAGGGTAGTAGTACTCATGAGGTCACCTAACCAAACACTTCTAGACATGCCCTAAATATGTAAAATAGTAATCGGGAAAGAGCCAAGGGCACCATAGGAATGCGTCCCATACCGCCTCCTTTGGTATCCTATGGCAGAAATGCCCAAAGGGCATTCCTCATTCCCAACCACAATATAAGCAATCATATAATATCACTAGGGCAATGGGTGAACCCACAACCCTAGTAGAAAATACAAGGTAGAAGAAATAATAATATTTCTCCTCTCATACAATCACATTCCATTTCATAACAACAATAATAGATTTCAAAGCAAGGAGCAACATCAGAAGTAATAATAAACATAAATCATAGCAATTCATATTTAACAAAAGACATAAAATAACCACAAGATAATACTAAAGCAATACAAGATATCAATAATGAAAAGTAACTGACATCATTACACATGTAATATAAAGTTAAGTATATTCCTCACCTTTTACTTTATTCTTCCTCCAATGATCAATAATTCCTTCTCACAAATTAGTGACTAAAGATATATTAACCTATTCATGCAAAAGAAATAGTTATCACAAATTAGAGCCAATTTGGGTTTCAAATGATATCTTAAAATCTTCCCACAAAAACCCAAATCTGAAAACTAGGTTAAAAAGGGTAGTTCTCAACCTCACTAGTGAATGGTCACTAATTTGCCACCAACTCAAAGTTTATAATGAAGCAAAACTTTGGGAAAATCTAATTGGAAATAAAAGGATCCTACGGGTACTTTCAATTTTATTAAATTTGACCCATCTCAAAAAGCCCCAAATTTGAGTCTCATAAATCACCCGTGGGTGACCTAGAGAATCAAAATTCTAAAATCTTTTGCAAGAGGATAAAGCATTACTCCCAAACTCAAGGGAAACATTAATATAAGAAAAGATAGCTTGTATGATACCTATCATTATTCCCTTTCATAGATCCCTCAATAGAAGAGAAAAGATATCACTCCCACAAACTAGGAAGGGACATTAATATAATAAAGGAAAGCATCCAAGATACCTAACAACCTTCTCTTTCAAGATTCCCTAAAAGGAAAGGAGAGAAAATACTCACAAAATTGTGAGTAAGAGAAGCATTAAAGAAAACTAACCTTTCGTAATGATTTTGCAAAGATTCGGATCACAGACACCTTCGGAAAAAATGGAAATCGCTCCTCTCTTTCGTTTCTCCTTTTCTCCAAAGTTTCCGCCTCTTTCTAGCCTCCAAAAATGCGTTTACGTATGAGATAAAACATAAATAGGGTTTTTGTCACATCCTCCCAGCCGGTACCCTATCTGGCATACCCGAGAGTGTGATCCACAGCTCGAAGATCAGGTATCGAGTAATCAACCTCCCACATAAACAATAACATAATCATGAACAATAATAATAAAAGTGCGGAAGATAAATCATAGATCCAATAAGGAAAGAATGAATCATATATAAATCAGAGTACTAGATATAATCAGAGTGTCAAAAACAGATAAGTAAAGTGAGGCAAAATCCCACTCTACATCCAGCGGAAAAGTAGTTCCAAAAGAGAATAAGCTAGACAAAATCTAATCCCAGTAGCAAGTACAATGGGTAACTAAATTATTCTCCACTTTATAGACAACATCCCTATAAGTGTAAATCTCATAAACAGCACAAGGGCGCTTCCACTCGATGGTCGGACTAAGCATCGTACGGAGCATAACCACTCGCGGGATCTTCAGTGTAATTGTTGTAACCGCAATCACCTTCCTGGAGATATGCCTCTTCACCTTGCGCTTCTTCATAGGGACCGTCATAGTATTCAGTACCTGCAGAATAGTCTAACAAACATTGTACAATAAAGGAATGAGTTTCAAAGAAACTCAGTAAGGCAGTTAAATCCATAATAACATAAATGGCAGGATTTCAGAACAAACATAAATGCAATATGGTATGAGACAAGCAATGAATGAATGATTCTAACTTTACATATGCTGGTCTCTATTGGCAGACATGCTTTAAGTCATAGCATCGTACTTCTTTAGGAAGGTCTCAATCACTCATCATCAGTGGGTAATGGGTCCGGCATCCCTCGGGACATTCCATGGCTGGGGGTTAAGTCACCACTCTCTCACATCACCATTGGTCTAAGTACCGGCGCATGTCAGGGTTAAGCCTAGCCAAATGCAAGTCTTCTACTTAGTTACATCAAGTCAGATCCAGATACATCCATTCCTCGTCCCTGACGATCCTTTCCGATATCCTTCACACTAGAGTCCTCATAGTCCCTGACTAATGACTCATCAACCCTATTGATCATCCACATATGGTAAACGGGATGCTCTCACGTCCTCTCACGGGTTGGTTACCGGTCTTGAGCGCCCGTGAGCCCAAGTCTAACCATATGCAACCCTACCAATAAATGGCCCCCACAATGTGATTCTTGTCCTTTCACGGGTTGGTTATCGGTCTTGAGCGCCCATGAATCCCATTGCTACCATGGGTCGTTCGGTCTCAATACCCCTCCGATTAGGGACTGACATAACAGGACATCCTAGCCAAACACTACTAGACAATCCTAGATATGTCATCCAACAGTTTAGGAAGGTGTCCATAGGGCATCTCCGGAAACATCCCATAATATTCCCGTAGTAGTCCAAGGACAGAAGTGTCAAAAGGACACCTCTCCTTTCCAAACCATACTTAAGCATACACATGCATCAATTCATATCATCACATATATGGTAACTTCATATATGGAAAGAAATCAATAATTACAATCACTTTGTATATAATTGGTAAGTAAATCATACATGAGTCAATTCAATATGAATAAGTAATGCTACTGTAATCAAAGTTATGCAACAGTAGTATATCATTGTAAGAATCTGATTTAGGAAACAACTCAATGATATTCAAATATAGAAACTAGATTCATGCTATCTATGTAATTAAGGAAATAACCATCCTTACCTTTTATAACTCGCAAAGGAATCCTAAGAAATCAAGTAAGATCTTGGCAAACTTGAGAAGAAGGTCCTAAACAAGTGCATACAACATATTAGGAAAGATCCCTAACAGAAAAGATACCAAAACATCCAACACAGACCAATTCTGGAGTTGCTGTACTCATTGGTCGAGTGGATTGGTCGACTGGTCGATCGACCAATCAGTCGACCAATGCGGACGATAGCCCTAAAAAACAGAGTTTTAAGATATAAAATCCGAATTTGGTGGTTCAAAAGGGTACTAATCAAGGGGTAAACTACATCAGTAGTATCCTAACATATAGGGGACCTCAAAACACTAATCCAATCAAGCCATCAAGATCCAAATTAGGAAACAAAAAGTTACCATAATTAGATCAACCATGGATCTTGAAGAATTCAAGATAGAAATCAAAGACAAGAACAATAGGAGGATGGATCATTGCTTCAGGTAAAGGTATCATGAAAAGCATACTTAGATCTTCAAGGAAATAGGCTTAAAAGCGTAAATCTAAATAAGGAAACAAAACCTACCATATATGTAACCATCATGATTCATGAAGAGAACATGGTATGGTAGAAGAGAAACAACTAGAGATTGATAGATCATGGATCATGAAAAGAAAACACAGCAATTGGCTACTAACATGATCAATATAGAAGATCCAAGGAGATCAGAATTCAAATCAAAGGTTAAACAAAGACTAGATCATGGTTTGATCATGATTCCTTCAAAAGCTTGCAATGATCATGGTTAAGATCATTGTTCTAGCCATTAATCCTTAGGATGATCATGAGAGACAAGTCCAGAGATGTTTGCAACAGAGAATGCAGCATCTCCTCTACTGTCTCAACTCAAAAAGGAAAGAAAACAGAGATGGAGGAGAAGAAGAGAGTGTAGACATACCTTTTGATGCAAAAGGAAGAGTTTCGATGAAGATCCGTCAAGAAAATCACCAAGGATGCAAGGGAGATGACTTGCAGAGGTCTTTGGTTCGTTCCAAAGAGTTTGGAGGCAGCAAATACGAAGTAGACTCGAGATTGGACTTAAATAGAACAAGCAAGACCTAATTGCCAAAGACAGCACTCATTGGTCGAGTGGATTGGTCGACTGGTCCAGTTGACCAATCAGTCGACTAATGCTAACAGCAATTCCAAAACAGGGAATTGAAGACCCAGATCAAATCCAATCCTAAAGGGGTTTTGCACACATAACAAATGACTTACCTAATAGGTAGAAATGCCTTCAAACCATGATAGAGAGCACTCCAAGTCCATCAACTAATCCGATCTTCATCAAGATTCAGTTTCCATAAATAGAACTTCATCATCAACTCTCATGGATTCAAAGCCAGACACCAAGTCCTCCACTGGGATGGCCCAAAGCTGACTTCTTACTTTACTTCGGGTCACTGGACCTACAAATAACAAGGTTTCCGGGTCAAGGTTAGGGCTGGGTTTTACAGTTTTAAAATCCGAATTTCCAATTTTGCCCCTAAATAGAAAATAGGGTGGGGGTTGGTTCACCTAAACGGCTCAAACTTCTGGCTCATGGTTGGACCCCCAAACGAACTCCGATTTTGATGATTTTTGGCTCGTTGGAAAGGTCTTTCGACGATCTTTGATTTGATATCTTATTTACGTCAATCAGATTCTCCATCAATGATCTACAGATATTCCAAAATTATCATTTTTACACTATCGAGACTAATCTTCTCTCTTCACTTAAACTCTAAGAGAGTTTTTGAGTCATTATAAGGGTCATCTACCAACATTTGTTTAATTTCCAATCCTTCAGGCTCGAATTGAATGGTCCACAATTGTCGCCGAATCAAGGCCCAGGTTCTCGGTCTTAAAACCACGGGTTAAAGGGGTAGAAATCTGGGGGATTTCACATGAAAACTCGACCTCCACGGTTGAGCTCATCTGTGCAGGTTTAACCGGCTGAAGGGACGAACATGATTGTGCAGCAACAATTGGCGCCGTCTGTGGGAATCTGATCAAAAAGCTATTATGCAGACGAGATCAGGTTTGGTAATCCAAGATGTGTCTGGCGGAGAAAAGGAGGTTGACCAGGTCGGAAAAGAAAAAATTCCCGAACTTCAGATTCTGCAAGACTCTCCTGTTCTTCCAGACACTCAAGCAAGTCAATACGCGACAACGCATCAAATTGTCGAGGTTCAAAAAGAACAAGTTGAGATGAGAAAAGCAATCTCATCCTTAAGCGAGTTGATCAGGTTGGCCATGTAGCATGTAATTGCTCCCGAAACAGATTCTCAGAAAAAACAAAGAAGTCCTGAGGGGAGCAGGCGTGACCGACCACCATTGATCGACCAGATCCCTCAACAATCTCAAAAAGAGCTGGCAAAATCTCGAGCCTCGAAAGAGGATAATCCTCCAGCCGACAACGACGGAGATCGAGGAAGCAGTACAGATCCAGCAAAAGCCTCAAAAGACAAAAAGGATCATAATGGTTCAAAAAAACGGGATGACGAGATGAATAAGCGCATCGCCGACCTTGACGAAACAGTCAAAAAAGCGTTAAAGCTTGGGAAGGAAGAGTTATACGCCGTCTTAAAGGAGGACCCTTTCATAAAAAGCGTCTCGGAGGCGGAGATGCCAATAGGTTTCAAATGTCTGACCTTCAAGGCGTACGATGGATCGAAGTGTCCTAAACACCACATCACCCATTATAAGTCTGTCATGTCTACTCAAAGACACAATGAAGCAGCCATGTGCCGTAGTTTCCCAGCATCATTGACCGGAGCTGCTTTAGATTGGTACCAAGCTCTGCCTTGAGGCACAATAAAAAGTTTCGAACATCTAGGTCGGACTTTCTTATTGCGTTTCCAAAGCGGAGTAGAAACCAAAAAGAGAGAAGATACCTTGTTTGCCGTAAAACAAGGGCGAACGGAGTCCATTAGAGATTTCCTTGAGAGATTCAATAAATCGACCATGCGCAGATTGAAAATGCGGATGAAAAGATAGCCTTTCACGCCTTGTACCAAGGGCTCAGCCATGAAGGCCTACTTGAAAGACTTTTGAATGACATGCCAGAAACATATAACGATCTCCGTGAATGATGCCACAAGCAAGCTGAGATATCAGAAACAATTGAATCTCGAAAGAAGGAGCATCCGACCATGGAGACACGAACATATAAAGAAAAATACCAACCTACCAGAAGGTCGACCATAGACCCGACCAGGGATGGTCGACCTGGACAGGAAAGATTACCGACTATGAGAAGATCAGAAATCCGATGCGGATTAAAGATCGAGGAATTCTCCAAGCAGGCCGAAAAGCTACATTCTCGACCGGGAAGTCGGGACAAAAGCAAATATTGCGATTTCCACAAAGATCACGGGCACTGGATAGATGACTGTCGACAACTGAAAGAGGAAATTGACAGAATCATCGATCAAGGTCGGCTTGTGAAGTACCTCAAACCTACCCAGCTTGATCAAAAGCAAGTAGAAGGGGGTAGGAAGAGGCATAGATCTCCGAGCGGAGAAGGACGCCAAAACAAATCTCGACCACGAGAAGGAGGAAACAATCAAAAACGACCACCAATATTTACTGTGTTCGGTGGCCCAACTGAGGAGTCCAGTAGACAAGCCAAAAGAAAAGCACGATATGTGGGGAATGCTGAGCTTGAGAAACCAGGTGAGAAAATCACTTCAGAACCAATCACCTTCTCAACTAAAGACAAGCAGGGGGTAAACACTCCCCACGACGATGCCCTTGTCATCAAAGTCACTCTGGCCGGAACAGAGGTTCATAGAGTCCTAGTAGATACAGGGTCATCAGCAGATATCTTGTCCTTAGAAGCTTTCCACAAATTACAGCTAGACGAGAAGATGTTGATCCCTTGTGGGACACACTTATACGGTTTCACAGGAACCTCGACCCGGGCAGAGGGCACCATCAGATTAGATCTTCGTATTGGTGAACACCCCAGAGACAGGGTCATCCAAACAAATTTCATGGTCGTCCGAGATTTGTCAGCTTATAATATGATCTTGGGACGACCAACCCTTTGTACCTTGGAGGCGGTAGTATCGTCCTTACACATGAAGATGAAATTCCCAACAAAAAAGGGAATAGGAGAATGTTCCGCCGACCAAAAAGGTAGCAGGCAGAGCTACGCCAATTACATGAGAAAGCGAGTAAAAACAAGCTCTACCATGGCGGTTGAGGTCAGAGATGATCGTGATGAAGAAAACATGCAAAGAGCCGAACCAGTAGAAAAATTGGAAAAGATCATGCTAAATTCAAGGGAAGATCAGGGAACTATGATTGGAGCAGAACAACAAGAAGAATTCAAAAATAGTCTAACCAGCTTTCTGTAGAAAAATACTGACGGCCTTGCATGGTCGGCCGAAGACATGCCCGGAATAGACAGAAAAGTAGCCGAGCACAGGTTAAATATTGACCCTCAGGCAATTCCAGTCATACAAAAAAGAAGAAAATTTTCTTTAAAAAAGCATGAGGCAATCCGAACAGAGGCTCAGAAGTTAAAACAGTCCGGATTCATTAAACCCATCGACCACCCAACCTGATTGGCCAATGTGGTGATGGTAAAAAAGGCAACCGGAAAATGCAGAATGTGCACAGACTATACCGACCTCAACAAAGCCTGTCCAAAGGATTGTTATCCTCTACCAAGGATAGACTTGCTTATCGATGCAACAGCCGGGCATGAGATGCTCAGTTTCATGGACACTTATTCAGGATACAACGAAATCTTGATGAACCCAGACGATCAGAAACACACTGTAAAACCCAGCCCTAACCTTGACCCGGAAACCTTGTTATTTGTAGGTCCAGTGACCCGAAGTAAAGTAAGAAGTCAGCTTTGGGCCATCCCAGTGGAGGACTTGGTGTCTGGCTTTGAATCCATGAAAGTTGATGATGAAGTTCTATTTATGGAAACTGAATCCTGATGAAGATCTGATTAGTTGATGGACTTGGAGTGGTCTCTATCTTGGTTTGAAGGCATTTCTACCTATTAGGTAAGTCACTTGACTTGTGTGCAAAACCCCTTTAGGATTGGATTTGATCTGGGCCTTCAATTCCCTGTTTTGGTCTTCTTTGTCGGCATTGGTCGTGATTGGTCGATTGGGCCGATCGACCAATCCACTCGACCAATGAGTGCTTGTCTTTGGCAATTAGGTTGTTCTTGCTCTATTTAAGTCCAATCTCGAGTCCACTTCGTATTTGCTGCCTCCAAACTCTCGGAACGAACCAAAGACCTCTCGCAAGTCATCTCCCTTGCATCCTTGGTGTTTTCTTGACGGATCTTCGTCGAAACTCTTCTTTTTGCATCAAAAGGTATGTCTACTCTCTCTTCTTCTCCTCCATCTTTGTTTTTCTTTCCTTTTTGGGTTGAGACAGTAGAAGAGATGCTGCATTCTCTGTTGCAAACATCTCTGAACATGTTCTCATGATCATCCTAAGGATTTGAGGCTAGAACAATGATCTTAACCATGATCATTGCAAGCTTTTGAAGGAATCATGATCAAACCATGATCTAATCTTGTTAAACATCTGATTTGAATTCTAATCTCTTTGGATCTTCTATGTTGATCATGTTAGTAGTTAATTACTGTGTTTTCTTTCCATGATCCATAATCTATCAATTTCTAGTTGTTCTCTTCTACCATACTATGTGTTCTTCATGAAGCATGGTAGTTACATATATGGTAGGTTTTATTTCCTTATTTAGATTCATGCTTCTAAGCCTTGTTCCTTGAAGATCTAAGTATGTTTTCATGAAACCTTTACCTGAAGCAATGATCCATCCTCCTATTGTTCTTGTCTTTGATTTCTATTTCGAATTCATCAAGATCCATGGTTGATCTAATTATGGTAACTTTTTGTTTCCTAATTTGGATCTTGATGTCTTGTTTGGATTGGTGTTTTGAGGTCCCCTATATGTTAGAATACTACTGATGTAGTTTACCCCTTGATTAGTACCCTTTTGAACCACCAAATTCGGATTTCATATCTTAAAACTCTGTTTTTTTAGGCTACTGTCTGCATTGGTCGATTGATTGGTTGACTGGACCAATCGACCAATCCACTCGACCAATGAGTACAGCAACTCCAGAATTGGTCTGTGTTGGATGTTTTGGTATCTTTTCTGTTAGGGATCTTTCCTAATATGTTGTATACACTTGTATAGGACCTTCTTCTCAAGTTTGCCAAGATCTTACTTGATTTCTTAGGATTCCTTTGCGAGTTATAAAAGGTAAGGATGGTTATTTCCTTAATTACATAGATAGCATGAATCTAGTTTCTATATTTGAATATCATTGATATGATTCCTAAATTAGATTCTTACAATGATATACTACTGTTGCATAACTTCGATTACAGTAGCATTACTTATTCATATTGAATTGATTTATGTATGATTTACTTACCAATGTTATACAAGTGATTGTAATTATTGATTCCTTTCCATATATGAAGTTACCATATATGTGATGATATGAATTGATGCATGTGTATGCTTAAGTATGGTTTGGAATGGAGAGGTGTCCTTTTGACACTTCTGTCCTTGGACTACTACGGGAATATTATGGGATGTTTCCGGAGATGCCCTCTGGACACCTTCCTAAACTGTTGGATGACATATCTAGGATTGTCTAGTAGTGTTTGGCTAGGATGTCCTGTTATGTCAGACCCTAATCGGAGGGGTATTGAGACCGAACGACCCATGGTAGCAATGGGGATTCATGGGCGCTCAAGACCGGTAACCAACCCGTGAGAGGACATGAATCACATTGTGGGGGCCATTTATTGGTAGGGTTGCATATGGTTAGACTTGGGCTCACGAGCGCTTAAGACCGGTAACCAACCCGTGAGAGGACATGAGAGCTTCCTGTTTACCATATGTGGATAACCAATAGGGTTGATGAGTCCGTAGTCAGGGACTATGGGGACTCTAGTGTGAAGGATACCGGAAAGGATCGTCAGGGACGAGGAATGGAAGTATCTGGATCTGACTTGATGTAACTAAGTAGAAGACTTGCATTTGGCTAGGTTTTACCCTGACATGCGCCAGTACTTATACCAAATGGTTGTGAGAGAGTGTGTTGACTTAACCCCCCGCCATGGTTTGTCCCGAGGGATGAAGGACCCATTACCAATCGGCTGCTCAAGACCGGTGAAATGATCCGTGAGAGAATCCAAGATATCTTAAATGGTTGAGGATGTGAGTGGACTTTTCTAAAGAAGTATGGTGCTATGACTTAAAGCATGTCTGCCAATAGAGACCAGCATACATAGAGTTAGATTCATTCATTCATTGCTTGTCTCATATCATATTGCATTTATGATTGATCTGGAATTTTGCCATTTATGTTATTATGGATTTTAACTGCCTTACTGAGTTTCTTTGAAACTCATTCCTTTATTGTACAATGTTTGTTAGACTATCCTGCAGTGTCATCGAGTACTATGACGGTCCCTATGAAGAAGCGCAAGGCGAAGAGGCATATCTCCAGGAAAGTGATTGCGGTTACCACAATTACTCTGAAGATCCCGCGAGTGGTTATGCTCCGTACGATGCTTAGTCCGACCATTGAGTGGAAGCGTCCTTGTGCCATTTATGAGATTTACACTTATAAGGATGTTGTCTATAAAGTGGAGAACAATTTAGTTACCCATTGTACTTGCTATTGGGATTAGATTTTGTCTAGTTTATTCTTTAGAGCTACTTTTCCGCTGGTTGTAGAGTGGGATATTTGCCTCACTTTACTTATCTGTTTGACACTCTGATTATATCTATTATTTTGATTCATTTATGATTCATTCTTTCTTTATTGGATCTATGGTTTATCTTCCGCACCTTTATTATGATTGTTCATGATTATGTTATTGTTTATGTGGGAGGTTGATCACTCGATACCTGATCTTCGGGCTGTGGATCACACTCTCGGGTATGCCAGATAGGGTACCGGCTGGGAGGGCGTGACACACACAGCATTCATGACAGACAGGGATAGTTATTATTACAAAGTAATGCCCTTTGGTCTGAAAAATGCTGGGGCAACCTACCAGCGAGCGGTCAACAAAATTTTCGAACAACAGATAGGCAAGAATATGGAGTTATACATTGATGACATGCTGATAAAAAGCACATCTCAATCCAACCATTTAAAGGACCTAGCAGAAGTCTTTGAGGTACTCCGAGCATACAAAATGAAGCTCAACCCAGAAAAATGCGCTTTTGTAGTATCTTCAAGAAAATTTCTGGGGTTCATGGTATCCCGAAGAGGAATAGAAGCTAATCCAGAGAAGATAAAAGCCATACAAGAGATGAAACCACCAAAAAGCATCAAGGAAATACAAAGTCTCACTGGTCGGGTAGCAGCCTTAAACAGGTTCATAGCCCGGTCAGGAGAGAGATGTTCACCTTTCTTCCAAGCCTTAAAAAACATATCCAAAAAGGGAGTACCAGAATGGAGCGAGGAGTGTCAACAAGCCTTCGAACACCTAAAAGAAAAGCTAACTACTCCACCCCTGCTCGTACGACCGACCACAGGAAAGGAACTGATCGTCTACTTGGCAACTTCACCCTTGGCTGTTAGTGCGGTATTAGTGCAAGATGAAGGAAAACAGCAAAACCCGGTTTACTATGTGAGCCATGTGCTCCTTGATGCTGAAACAAGATATCCAGAAGTGGACAAGCAAGCTTTGGCCTTGGTCATAGCAGCCAGAAAACTGAGACCATATTTTCAGTCACATCCTATTGCAGTATTGACAAATTTTCCCTTGAAGAAAATACTGCACCGACCAGACTTGGCCGGAAGACTGGTATCATGGGCAGTCGAGCTAAGTGAGCATCAAATAGAGTTCCGACCAAGACCAGCTATTAAAGCTCAGGTCCTAGCTGATTTCATCCATGAAACTTCTGAACCAAAGCATGAGCAAGAAGAAGAGGTCATTCCCAAAAACATCAAAAGATGGATACTTTCAGTGGATGGTTCTAGCAACGCACAGGGGAGTGGAGCGGGATTGCTCCTAATCAGCCCAGGAGGATTCCAAATCCGGTATGTCCTACGCTTCCAATTCAAGGCCTCAATCAATGAAGCAGAATATGAAGCACTGATAGCCGGTCTTCGCATAGCGAAAGCCCTCGACATTCAGAATATTGAAGTTAGAAGCGACTCACAACTAATTGTGAATCAAGTGAACGGGCTATATGAAGCAAAAGAAAAAAGGATGACTAAATATTTGACCATGGTCAACCAATACAGACAATTCTTCAAAAACATCCAAATCCAACAAGTCCCTAGAGCAGAAAATGAACAGGCAGATGCCTTATCTAGGTTGGCTACGGATGAGATGGAAGCAGACCCGGTCGTATATATGGAAGAGCTACAGTTTCCGAGCATTAATCTGACCGACCAGATGCACGTTCAGACCGAGCACGGTTGGATGGCTCCAATAATCAATTATCTGGAAGGTGATTTACTATCAGAAGATCCAAAAGAAGCTAGAACTGTAAAGCAGAGAGCAGTTAGATACATTGTCAGAAATGACAAGTTGTACAAAAAGTCTCTCACCCGACCATTGTTACGATGTGTGGGGGCTCTAGAAGCAGCTGTCATCCTAAAAGAAATTCATGAAGGAAACTGCGGAGGTCATATAGGAGCCAAAGCCTTAGCAGACAAGGTAATAAGGCAAGGATACTATTTGCCCACACTACAACAAGATTCGAAGGCTCACGTCCGCAAATGTGACAAGTGCCAGGCACACGCCAACATACCTCATGCTCCCGCAATGCCTCTAACATCAACTCTCTCTCCAATTGCCTTCGCTAGATGGGGGATAGACCTGGTAGGAAAACTACCAAAGGCCACAGGAAGCAGAGAGTACTTGGTGGTGGCGGTCGATTACTTTACTAAATGGGAGGAGGCTGAAGCACTGGCATCCATCAATACCGATCAGATGAAAAAATTCGTCACGCATAATATCATGTATCAGTATGGTATCCCAAAAATCATAGTCACCGACCACGGTAAACAGTTCGAAAATGCTGAATTCGAACGATTCTGTAAAGAGCAAGGCATAGAGCACTGTTGGTCTTCTGTAACATATCCACAGAGCAATGGCCAAGTGGAAGTGACTAATAGATCAATGTTGGAAGGATTAAAGAAAAGATTGGACCAGTCCAAAGGCAGATGGGTAGAGGAGCTACCTAAAGTTCTGTGGTCTTACCGAACTATTGCCAGGACGACCACCGGCGAATCTCCATTCCGACTAGCTTATGGAGTCGAAGCTCGGATTCCCATAGAGGTTAAGGTCGGATTTATCAGAGAAGAAGAATTCAATGAAGAAGCTAACATCGAAGGAATGAGGGCCAACATAGACTTCATTGAGGAAGTCAGAGATAAAGCACAATATCGATTGGAGGAATACCATAGACGCATTGCAACACATTACAATGCAAGGGTCAAAATGCTACAGTATCTTCCTGGAGATCTGGTCCTCCGCAAATCATCTGCCTCTGATCCTACAAATCAAGGAAAGTTTGCTCCTAACTGGGAAGGACCGTACATCGTAGTACAACAAGTTGCCCCAGGAGAATACAAGCTGCGCGATCCAGAGACCGGCCAACTCATACCTCCGACCTGGAATTCGAACAACTTGAGGAAATACTATCAATAATATGAAATCCTCAACAAATTTTGGATTTTTCTTTCAGTTTTTGTCATTAAATTGTTCAAATACCCACAATAGTTTGTCATTCAGACATTTTGAATTTTTTTGAATAAAGTTTTTGAAATTTCTACGTATCATTACAGCTCAAGCTATAATACTTAGCTAAGATGATCATGGGAGTATTGACAAAAACTAAAATTCACCAACCGACCTATTAAGGTCGAAGAAAACAAAAAGCCCTAAGTCACTTAGGCACAAAAAGCCCTAAGTCACTTAGGCCACCGACCTACCAAGGTTGGAAAACAAAAAGCCCTAAGTCACTTAGGCACAAAAAGCCCTAAGTCACTTAGGCACCAAAAAGCCCTAAGTCACTTAGGCACCAAAAAGCCCTAAGTCACTTAGGCACCAAAAGCCCTAAGTCACTTAGGCACAAAAAGCCCTAAGTCAGTTAGGCACACAAAGCCCTAAGTTACTTAGGCACAAAAAGCCCTAAGTCAGTTAGGCACACAAAGCCCTAAGTCACTTAGGCACAAAAAGCCCTAAGTCACTTAGGCACAAAAAGCCCTAAGTCACTTAGGCACACAAAGCCCTAAGTCACTTAGGCCACCGACCTACCAAGGTCGGAAAACAAAAAGCCCTAAGTCACTTAGGCAACAAAAGCCCTAAGTCACTTAGGCAACAAAAGCCCTAAGTCACTTAGGCACCGAAAGCCCTAAGTCACTTAGGCACAAAATGTCACATCCTCCCAGCCGGTACCCTATCTGGCATACCCGAGAGTGTGATCCACAGCCCGAAGATCAGGTATCGAGTAATCAACCTCCCACATAAACAATAACATAATCATGAACAATAATAATAAAAGTGCGAAAGATAAACCATAGATCCAAATAAGAAAAGGATGAATCATATATAAATCAGAGTGCTAGATATAATCAGAGTGTCTAAATCAGATAAGTAAAGTCAGGCGAAATCCCACTCTACAACCAGTGGAAAAGTAGTTCTAAAAGAGAATAAGCAAGATAGAATCTAATCCCAATAGCAGGTACAATAGGTAACTAAATTGTTCTGAATCTTATAGACAATATCCCTATAAGTATAAATCTCATAAACGGCACAAGGGCGCTTCCACTCTATGGTCGGACTAAGCATCATACGGAGCATAACCACTCGCGGGATCTTCATTGTAATTGTCGTAACCGCAATCACCTTCCTGGAGATATGCCTCTTCTCCTTGCGCTTCTTCATACGGGCCGTCATGATATTCAGAACCTGTAGAATAGTCTAACAAACATTGTACAATAAAGGAATGAGTTTCAAAGAAACTCAGTAAGGCAGTTAAATCCATAATAACATAAATGGCAGGATTTCAGAACAAACATAAATGCAATATGGTATGAAACAAACAATGAATGTATGAATCTAACTCTACATATGCTGGTCTCTATTGGCAGACATGCTTTAAGTCATAGCACCGTACTTCTTTAGGAAGGTCTCAATCACTCATCATCAGTTGGTAATGGGTCCGGCATCCCTCGGGACATTCCATGGCTGGGGATATAGGTCACCACCCTCTCACATCACCATTGGTCTAAGTACCGGCGCATGTCAGGGTAAAGCCTAGCCAAATGCAAGTCTTCTACTTATTTACATCAAGTCAGATCCAGATACGTCCATTCCTCGTCCCTGACGATCCTTTCCGGTATCCTTCACACTAGAGTCCCCATAGTCCCTGACTACGGACTCATCAACCCTATTGGTCATCCACATATGGTAAACGGGAAGCTCTCACATCCCCTCACGGGTTGGTTACCGGTCTTGAGCGCCCGTGAGCCCAAGTCTATCCATATGCAACCCTACCAATAAATGGCCCCCACAATGTGATTCCTGTCCTCTCACGGGTTGGTTATCGGTCTTGAGCGTCCATGAATCCCCATTGCTACCACGGGTCGTTCGGTCTCAATACCCCTCCGATTAGGGTCTGACATAACGGGACATCCTAGCCCAACACTACTAGACAGTCCTAGATATGTCATCCAACAGTTTAGGAAGGTGTCCAGAGGGCATCTCCGGAAACATCCCATAATATTCCCGTAGTTGTCCAAGGACAGAAGTGTCAAAAGGACACCTCTCCTTTCCAAACCATACTTAAGCATACACAAGCATCAATTCATAACATCACATATATGGTAACTTCATATATGGAAAGAAATCAATAATTACAATTAACTTGTGTATAACTGGTAAGTAAATCATACATGAGTCAATTCAATATAAATAAGTAATGCTACCGATATCAAGACAAGTACCACAGTAGTATAACATTATAAGAATCTATTTAAAGAAATAAATTAACAAGATTCATATATAGAAACTAAGATATGCAATTTATGTTGTTAAAGAAGTAACCATCCTTACCTTTTATAACTTGCAAAGGAATCCTAAGAAATCAAGTAAGATCTTGACAAACTTGAGAAGAAGGTCCTAAACAAGTGTCTACAACATATTAGGAAAGATCCCTAACAGAAAAGATACCAAAACATCCAAAACAGACCAATTCTGGAGTTGTTGTACTCATTGGTCGATTGGATTGGTCTACTACCCAGTCGACCAATCAGTCGACCAATGCAGACAGTAGCCTATAAAATCAGAGTTTTAAGATATAAAATCCGAATTTGGTGGTTCAAAAGGGTACTAATCAAGGGGTAAACTACATTAGTAGTATCCTAACATATAGGGGATCTCAAAACACTAATCAAATCAAGTCATCAAGATACAAATTAGGAAACAAAAAGTTACCATAATTAGATCAATCATGGTTCTTGAAGAATTCAAGATAGAAATCAAAGACAAGAACAATAGGAGAATGAATCATTGATTCAGATAAAGGTATCATGAAAGGCATACTTAGATCTTCAAGAAAATAGACCTAAGAGCATAAATCTAAACAAGGAAACAAAACCTACCATTTATGTAACTATCATGATTCATGAAGAAAACATGGTATGGTAGAAGAGAAACAACTAGAGATTGATAGATCATGGATCATGAAAAGAAAACACAGCAATTGACTACTAACATGATCAATATAGTAGATCTAAGGAGATCAGAATTCAAATCAAAAGATAAACAAAGACAAGATCATGATTTGATCATGATTCCTTCAAAAGCTTGCAATGATCATGGTTAAGATCATTGCATTAGCCATTAATCCTTAGGAAGATCATGAGAGACAAGTCCAGAGATGTTTGCAACAGAGAATGCAGCATCTCCTCTACTGTCTCAACTCAAAAAGGAAAGAAAAACAAAGATGGAGGAGAAGAAGAGAGTGTAGACATACCTTTGATGCAAAAGGAAGAGTTTTGACGAAGATCCGTGAAGAAAAACACCAAGGATGCAAGGGAGATGACTTGCAGAGGTCTTTGGTTCGTTCCAAAGAGTTTGGAGGCAGAAAATACGAAGTAGACTCGAGATTGGACTTAAATAGAGCAAGCAAGACCTAATTGCCAAAGACAGCACCCATTGGTCGAGTGGATTGGTCGACTGGTCCAGTCGACCAATCAGTTCAGCAACTCCTAAACAGGGAATTGAAGACCCAGATCAAATCCAATCCTAAAGGGGTTTTGCACACATATCAAGTGACTTACCTAATAGGTAGAAATGCCTTCAAACCATGATAGAGAGCACTCCAAGTCCATCAACTAATCCGATCTTCATCAAGATTCAGTTTTCATAAATAGAACCTCATCATCAACTCTCATGGATTTAAAGCCAGATACCAAGTTCTCCACTGGGATGGCCCAAAGCTGACTTCTTACTTTACTTCGGGTCACTGTACCTACAAATAACAAGGTTTCCGGGTCAAGGTTAGGGCTGGGTTTTACATTCTCCCCCCCTTAAAGAAATTTCGTCCTCGAAATTGAAAGCGTACCTGTGCTTCCAAAGAGGTAAGGAAACTTCTCCTTCATATCTTCTTCCTTCTCCCAAGAAGCTTCTTCAAGGGTATGGTTCTTCCACCGAATCTTCACCAAAGGAATGGTGCGATTCCGCAGCTGCTTGTCCTTCTTATCCAAGATTTCGGCCGGCTCTTCATCGTAGGTCAAATCAGCACTAAGTCCTTCAGGTGCTTGCTGCAAAATGTGTTCCGGATTCTCTATGTATTTTCGGAGCATCGAAATATGAAACACATTGTGAACACCAACAAGAGGCGGAGGTAATGCTAATCGACACGCAACAGGTCAAACCTTTTCCAAAATCTTGAAAGGTCCAATGAAAAGAGGGCTAAGCTTTCCCTTAACATTAAATCTCATCACACCCTTCATTGGTGAAACCTTCAGAAAAACTTTCTCTCCAACTTGAAATTCCAAATCGGTCCTTCTCTTATCAGCATAAGATTTCTGTCTTGACTGGGTTGACTTAATCCTTTCTCTTATCATATCTACCATAGCACTCGTAGCTTCAATCATCTCAGGACCTAAGACTTTTCTTTCACCTGTCTCAGTCCAGTACAAAGGTGTCCTACAAGTACTGCCATACAAAGCCTTAAATGGAGCCATGCCTATTGTTGCTTGATAACTGTTGTTATAGGCAAACTCAACCAAAGCTAGGTGTTCATCCTAATTACCACCCATATCCACCACACAAGATCTGAGCATGTCTTCCAATGTCCGAATTGTCCGCTCGCATTGTCCATCGACCGTGGATGATGAGCTGTACTCAAGTTCAATTGGGTTCCCAAGGCCTTCTGCAAACCATTCCAAAACCTTGAGGTGAACCTAGGATCACGATCAGAAACAATACTCAATGGCACACCATGCAGGCAAACCACATTATCCATGTAAAGCCTTGCTAGCTTATCCAGAGTATGAGTGATCTTCATAGGAATGAAGTGGGCTGATTTGGTCAACCTTTCAACAATCACCCACACAGTGTCATTGCCTTTACTTGTCCGAGGCAAGCTAGTCACAAAGTCCATAGAGATATCCTCCCACTTCCAACTAGGAATAGGAAGAGGTTGAAGTAATCCAGATGGGGGTTGTCGAACGGCTTTCACACGTTGGCAAGTCTCACACTTGGCAACAAAATCATCAACATCAGCCTTCAAACCAATCCACCAAAAATGTTCCTTCAAGTCCTTGTACATCTTGGTGCTTCCCGGGTGTATAGTAAAGACTGACTGGTGTGCTTCCTTCAATATTTCCTTCTTAATTTCTTCGTTTGCAAAGTCGGGGTCCGACTTAGGATTCGAAGAAATCTTCTCAACTTTGATCAAAAGTTCTTGGTCAGAACTCTGCAGAGCAACAATTTTATCTCTAAGGCCAGATCTTGCCATCATGGCAGAAAGAATAAAATCAGAATTCTCAGGGACAATTTCCAAATCAAAACTCTCAATAGAAGACCACAATGGTAAACTCAAAGCATTCAAATCCAAAGTTTTCTTCTGGTTCTTCCTACTAAGAGCATCAGCAACAACGTTTGCCTTCCCAGGGTGATACTGAATATCACAATCATAATCAGAGACTAGTTCCAACCATCTCCTTTGTCTCATGTTCAACTCCTTTTGGGTAAAGAAGTATTTCAAACTCTTATTATCCGTGAAAATGGCAATCTTCTCACCGTAGAGGTAATGTCTCCAAATCTTCAAAGCAAAGACAACAGCGGCAAGTTCTAGATCGTGAGTGGGGTAATTCCGCTCATAATCTTTCAATTGCCGAGAAGCATAGGCTACGACCTTGCCATGTTGCATCAGTACGCAACCCAATGCAATCTTTGACGCATCGGTATAAACTGTCATACCACCGGAACAAGGAAATTCTATCTTTCAACTCTTGGAAATTCTTCTCACAGGCGTCAGACCAAACAAACTTTTCTTCTTTCCTGGTCAACTTAGTCATAGGAGCAGCCAACCGAGAAAAGTTCTCAATAAACCTTCTGTAGTAACCCGCCAATCCAAGAAAACTTCTTATTTCCGTTACCGACTTCGGTCTTTCCCAATCAGCCACAGCTTGAACTTTTTCAGGATCGACACGAATACCTTCGGCTGAAACCACATGGCCAAGGAATACTACTCTCTTAAGCCAAAAATCACACTTGCTAAACTTGGCGTACAACTTCTTTTCTCGCAACCTTTGCAAAGTGAAACTTAGATGGCTTGCATGCTCTTCTTCGCTCTTCGAATAGATCAAGATGTCGTCGATGAAAACAATCACAAACTTATCAAGCACATCGTGAAATACTCGGTTCAAGAGGTCCATGAACACCGCAGGAGCATTGGTCAATCCGAAGGGCATGACCCTAAACTCGTAGTGGCCATACCGTGTTCGGAAAGCTGTCTTGAAGATATCACTAGACTTCACTTTCAATTGGTGATATCCGGATCTTAAGTCAATCTTTGAGAACACAACTGCACCTTTTAACTGATCGAAGAGATCATCTATTCTGGGCAGCGGGTATCTATTCTTGATAGTCAGCTTATTCAACTCACGGTAGTCGATGCACAGGCGCATACTACCGTCTTTCTTCTTGACAAACAAGACCGGAGCTCCCCAAGGTGATACACTAGGTTGTACGAAACCTCTATCAATGAGTTCATTCAACTGATTTTGCAACTCTTTCAACTCAGTAGGAGCCATCCTATACGGAGCTTTAGATACCGGAGCGGCACCAGGGACGAGATCAATAGAAAACTCGACATCCCTGTCTGGAGGCACTCCCGATAGATCATCAGGGAAGACATCAACAAAGTCACAGACAACCCTGACTTCATCGACTCTTTTCTCCACTTTACCCTTGCCTTCAGATGAAGCATCATCCACTAGGGCATAGACTTGCATCAGTGCATAACACCTTCTTACAAACCCTTCTCTTCTCACCATGAAATTCTAAGACCGGACTTCCACAAATATGGAACTAAATCTTCTTTGAGGAACAAAGAAACACAGCTTTGTGGGCTGTTAACCAATCAATTCCCAAAATAACATCGAAGTCCTTCATATCAAGAAGTACAAAATTGGCTTCCAAGTTCTTCTCACCAATCAACACAGGACATTTAGATAACCCCTTATCTAGTTTCACAACAGGACCAGTAGGTGTACTAATCAATAAACAACTAGACAACTTCTCAGGGATTAGGTCAGTCTTCTTGATGAATGCAGATGACATGAACGAATGAGATGCACCCGTATCAAATAAGACAAATGCAGAAATAGAAGCAACTAACAATGTACCTGTAATCACTTTATGGCTTGGATCCCGCTCAAGACCGGAAATACCGAACACTCTACCAGAGGGAGGAGTAGGAGCACTCTTCACCACTGGAGCAGGCTGCTGGACAGGCCGCTTCGGACAGGCACGAGCGAAATGACCAGCTTGCTTGCAGTAAAAGCAAACAGGATTGCTGGGTCCAACTGGGGTAGCTGCAACAGAGGGCTTCTGAACAAAAGGCCTAGGATTCGCATTCACAGGCCTAGCACTTGCACTCACTGGTGGTCGGTTTCCGCCATACTGTCTAAACTGGCCGGGCTGCTGAAAACCCGAGTTCGACCTCACACTCCTAGGCTGAAAGGTAGGAGTGGGGTAGGGTGTAGGTCTCACAAAACGCCGATCATTACGATCCACCAACCCAGGGTTCCTTGGCTGCTGGGGCCTTTGCACACGTGCACTTTCCTTCTCTCGTTTCTTCCAACTTCTTCGAGTTCTCGCACCACTTGAGCATAGCTCACTATAGGCTGGACTGTGAGGTAAGTTTTAATGGCAGTGGCGCAGTCCTTTGAAGAACTTCTTCGCTTTGGCGAGATCGACCTTCGAGAGACTCGGAGCAAAGAAATGAAGCTCCTCAAACTTCGTTGGTACTCCAACACAGACAAAGATCCTTGTGTGAGAACCATAAACTCAGCTTCCTTCGCATCTTTCACCGCCTCGGGGAAATAATTCAAGCAAAAAGCCTCCTTGAACAACTCCCAAGTTACAACTCCTGCATGCAAACCTTCCAAAACAGGCCGAGTGGAGGTCCACCATGCATCAGCTTCTTGTTGCAACTTCTGTTCAACAAACAGAATCTTCTGAGCTTCCGAGCATTGTAGATGTCGGAAAGCCTTCTCCAACTCACGAAGCCATTTGTTAGGAAACAAGGGGTCCTTGGTAACTCCAAGTGAAAGTGGGTACTTGCATCTTCGTAAAACTCTCCATCAAAGGAGTATGAGGAGTTCCAGCTAAACCTCCCGCATTCAGGACTGCGGCATGAGGATTCACATTAGCACCAGTTCGAGTCTCATTGTGCAGAGTCATGAAACCCACCAACATCTGGTTGAACCGAGCTGCTTGTCGCTCGCATCATATTGCCCATAATATTGGCAATATCACGGAAGCTTCCAACATTCGGGGCACCGGGTATCTCATGGGTACCCTGATCAACGTTAGGTATCTCACCACCTCCATGAGGTATTTCACCACCTCCCTGAGGTATTTCACCACCTCCTTGACCGCTGGATTCACCACGCCCACTTCTCGGAGTAACCATTCTCGCAAAACCGAGAACATCAAAATACCGAATTTCAAGTTTCAACATAAACCACAAGTCCAAATGATTTGAAAACTTAAATCATGCTTAAATATATCCATATAGTCATCAAACAATAATCCATAAGGCAAAAATCACATTTTCCAAAAATTCAACAGCAAAAGAGGTCTCTGTGACCATTGGTCGAGTGATTGGTCGACTGACCCAGTCGACCAATGAGTCGACCAATCAAGACAGAATGCGAAAATTCACATTATAAGCCTCATTTCCACATTCCAACTTCATTTTATCCTCTTTCAAAGGTTAGAGAGCTCTAGGGAAAGTCTCCAAAGGTTCTTACAAGTCTTCTTGAGGTGTTTTGGTGCTTCAACAACAACACTTCAACACACAACCAACACAAACAAGGTAAATCTTTCATTCTTTCCTCCATTTTCATCTTCTCATGCTTGCATTTCCATCAAAACCATGCTTTGCTTGTATCCAATGCTAGAAATCATGCTTAGGAATGCTTAGAAACATATTCCTTAGGTTTCAAACACAATGCCATGCATAGACAACAAGTTCTAGCATATTGGTGTTCATCTCGCAACGTTTTCATACCGAAATTGTTATCTTTAGAAAATTTTCGTTTTCTCACAAACCGCTTGAAATTTCCGCACGAAATCAAATGCTACATGCTCAAGATGATATTGTAGATAGGTCCATAAAATTTGATTTAACCAATTTCAACTTTTCAAAAATCCAATTTTGACCTAAATTGCAAAATCCCCAAATTTTCCTTCTTGCTGAATTTTTCGCTTTAATTCAAGTTTTCGATCGATTTTCTTCAAACAAACTTCATAGACATGAAATTCCAAGTATTGCGCACATGCTAGTATGTTCAAATCAAATTTTCCCCAAATTTGAAATTTTCCGAAAAATTACGAAAATACCCTTTTGGCTCAAATCTTAAAGTAGCACTAACTGGAAATGTCTCTTGTCTCTTTCACAGATACACACTATGCAGAGGGGAGGGCGAGGACGAGGTAGAGGTCGTGGTCGCATTGTAGGGGAACTTAGGGGCAGAGGTCAGGTTCCTTCAGAGCCTAGACAGGAGGTTCGGAGACCGGACATGTTCAACACACCTCAGGCCGAGTTTTTGTACGAGGCCTACTTCAGTTACTGTAACATCGAGTTGGGACGTCTACTTCACCTACGCCAGCTCAGAGTCTTTAGGATTCGGCAGAGATTCGACACGTTGCAGTGGACTCATCTCTTCACTGAGGATCTGCCGGTATACCCGGAGCTAGTGAGGTTGTTCTTCAGCAACCTTACCTACACAGAGGAGGCTCGAGGTCAAGGACATCCACTTAGACTTGTCCTAAGGAGCAGGGTCTTCCGGACTCAGATTCGCTTTTCCACCCGAGCACTGGCTGAGATCTTGCAGGTTCCTTACTATCCACAGCAGTGTGTGTGGATACCTGCAGGAGCAGATTTGGACAGCTATCTGATGCCGTATGAGCTACGCGAGATATTCTCTACACTATGGGATAGTCGTCGATGCTTCACTCTGTGGACCAGCGGACGGATGACGGATTCTGCACGGATTATCGGTCGCATAGTCGGCCGAAACATTATGCCGAAGGCCGGACATCACCATCGGGTCACAGTGTAGGAGGCCTTAGTCATCTACCGCATCTACATGGGCTTCGAGATCGATCTCTCCTACATCATTCAGCAGGTCATGCTGGACTTGGTTCTGCGGCCTAGCATGCGGAACCTTTGCTATGGGAGGCTACCGACCTTGATCTTCGGGCATTTCGGGGTGAGTTTCGAGGATACACCGGTGGACACCGGTTCACAGGGGATACGTCATCGGGACTCGGACCATTCGTCGATGAGACTGCAGCAGTCTCGAGAGATCTCCTGGTCCGGAGGGTGAGGATGATGAGGAGTCGGAGGATGAGGATCAGGAGTCGGAGGATGGAGGAGAGGATATCGGTCCTGATAGTGATGATCAGGCCGGAGACGATACAGAGATGCACGAGGCTGAGCCAGTGCATCACGAGTTTCCTTCATCACACTTCGAGGCAGGTGGCCCTTCTCATGCAGTTCCAGAGACTTCAGATCTTGGGGCACAGATGAGATCGATGACTTCCATGCTAGAGAGCATGGAGGTCAGACAGGAGCAGATGTATGAGAGGATGGAGTCAAGACAGGATAGGATAGAGCATCAGGTGACTCAGCTAGCGGAGGAGTTCGGGAGCATACTGAGAGATCGGAGAAGATCACCTAGATAGATTGTACCCTAGGATTTTCATTTATGCATTTTAGATGTAATCGTTGTAAAAGCTTTTGAAATTAATGAAGTTCATTTTGTTTCACTTAATTATTGTATATTATGCACCTTTCTTTTATTTGCGTTAGTGACATTTGTTTAAGTATAATTATGGTATGTTATTCGGAAATGTTCTGTTATGCTTCATAGGTTAAGTTTCTAATCCAAGTGTTCTATTATTCACTTCTAAGAGTAGAGGAGTCATTTCAGATCAATGACTCAGGAATGTTCAGTTATTGTCTTTTGTGGTTAGGATTTCCTCGAACCTTGGGCTCTGATACCAATCATCACATCCTCCCAGCCGGTACCCTATCTGGCATACCCGAGAGTGTGATCCACAGCCCGAAGATCAGGTATCGAGTAATCAACCTCCCACATAAACAATAACATAACCATGAACAATAATAATAAAAGTGCGAAAGATAAACCATAGATCCAAATAAGAAAAGGATGAATCATATATAAATCAGAGTGCTAGATATAATCAGAGTGTCTAAATCAGATAAGTAAAGTGAGGCGAAATCCCACTCTACAACCAGCGGAAAAGTAGTTCTAAAAGAGAATAAGCAAGATAGAATCTAATCCCAATAGCAGGTACAATAGGTAACTAAATTGTTCTCAATCTTATAGACAATATCCCTATAAGTATAAATCTCATAAACGGCACAAGGGCGCTTCCACTCTATGGTCGGACTAAGCATCATACGGAGCATAACCACTCGCGGGATCTTCAGTGTAATTGTCGTAACCGCAATCACCTTCCTGGAGATATGCCTCTTCTCCTTGCGCTTCTTCATACGGGCCGTCATGATATTCAGAACCTGTAGAATAGTCTAACAAACATTGTACAATAAAGGAATGAGTTTCAAAAAACTCAGTAAGGCAGTTAAATCCATAATAACATAAATGGCAGGATTTCAGAACAAACATAAATGCATTATGGTATGAAACAAACAATGAATGTATGAATCTAACTCTACATATGCTGGTCTCTATTGGCAGACATGCCTTAAGTCATAGCACCGTACTTCTTTAGGGAGGTCTCAATCACTCATCATCAGTTGGTAATGGGTCCGGCATCCCTCGGGACATTCCATGGCTGGGGGTATAGGTCACCACTCTCTCACATCACCATTGGTCTAAGTACCGGCGCATGTCAGGGTAAAGCCTAGCCAAATGCAAGTCTTCTACTTAGTTACATCAAGTCAGATCCAGATACGTCCATTCCTCGTCCCTGACGATCCTTTCCGGTATCCTTCACACTAGAGTCCCCATAGTCCCTGACTACGGACTCATCAACCCTATTGGTCATCCACATATGGTAAACGGGAAGCTCTCACATCCCCTCACGGGTTGGTTACCGGTCTTGAGCGCCCGTGAGCCCAAGTCTATCCATATGCAACCCTACCAATAAATGGCCCCCACAATGTGATTCCTGTCCTCTCACGGGTTGGTTATCGGTCTTGAGCGCCCATGAATCCCCATTGCTACCACGGGTCGTTCGGTCTCAATACCCCTCCGATTAGGGTCTGACATAACGGGACATCCTAGCCCAACACTACTAGACAGTCCTAGATATGTCATCCAACAGTTTAGGAAGGTGTCCAGAGGGCATCTCCGGAAACATCCCATAATATTCCCGTAGTTGTCCAAGGACAGAAGTGTCAAAAGGACACCTCTCCTTTCCAAACCATACTTAAGCATACACAAGCATCAATTCATAACATCACATATATGGTAACTTCATATATGGAAAGAAATCAATAATTACAATTAACTTGTGTATAACTGGTAAGTAAATCATACATGAGTCAATTCAATATAAATAAGTAATGCTACTGATATCAAGACAGTACCACAGTAGTATAACATTATAAGAATCTATTTAAAGAAATAAATTAACAAGATTCATATATAGAAACTAAGATATGCAATTTATGTTGTTAAAGAAGTAACCATCCTTACCTTTTATAACTTGCAAAGGAATCCTAAGAAATCAAGTAAGATCTTGACAAACTTGAGAAGAAGGTCCTAAACAAGTGTATACAACATATTAGGAAAGATCCCTAACAGAAAAGATACCAAAACATCCAAAACAGACCAATTCTGGAGTTGCTGTACTCATTGGTCGATTGGATTGGTCTATCGCTCGATCGACCAATCAATGGTCGACCAATGCAGACAATAGCCTATAAAATCAGAGTTTTAAGATATAAAATCCGAATTTGGTGGTTCAAAAGGGTACTAATCAAGGGGTAAACTACATTAGTAGTATCCTAACATATAGGGGATCTCAAAACACTAATCAAATCAAGTCATCAAGATACAAATTAGGAAACAAAAAGTTACCATAATTAGATCAATAATGGTTCTTGAAGAATTCAAGATAGAAATCAAAGACAAGAACAATAGGAGAATGAATCATTGATTCAGATAAAGGTATCATGAAAGGCATACTTAGATCTTCAAGAAAATAGACCTAAGAGCATAAATCTAAACAAGGAAACAAAACCTACCATTTATGTAACTATCATGATTCATGAAGAAAACATGGTATGGTAGAAGAGAAACAACTAGAGATTGATAGATCATGGATCATGAAAAGAAAACACAGCAATTGACTACTAACATGATCAATATAGTAGATCTAAGGAGATCAGAATTCAAATCAAAAGATAAACAAAGACAAGATCATGATTTGATCATGATTCCTTCAAAAGCTTGCAATGATCATGGTTAAGATCATTGCATTAGCCATTAATCCTTAGGAAGATCATGAGAGACAAGTCCAGAGATGTTTGCAACAGAGAATGCAGCATCTCCTCTACTGTCTCAACTCAAAAAGGAAAGAAAAACAAAGATGGAGGAGAAGAAGAGAGTGTAGACATACCTTTGATGCAAAAGGAAGAGTTTTGACGAAGATCCGTGAAGAAAAACACCAAGGATGCAAGGGAGATGACTTGCAGAGGTCTTTGGTTCGTTCCAAAGAGTTTGGAGGCAGAAAATACGAAGTAGACTCGAGATTGGACTTAAATAGAGCAAGCAAGACCTAATTGCCAAAGACAGCACCCATTGGTCGAGTGGATTGGTCGACTGGTCCAGTCGACCAATCAGTTCAGCAACTCCTAAACAGGGAATTGAAGACCCAGATCAAATCCAATCCTAAAGGGGTTTTGCACACATATCAAGTGACTTACCTAATAGGTAGAAATGCCTTCAAACCATGATAGAGAGCACTCCAAGTCCATCAACTAATCCGATCTTCATCAAGATTCAGTTTCCATAAATAGAACCTCATCATCAACTCTCATGGATTCAAAGCCAGACACCAAGTCCTCCACTGGGATGGCCCAAAGCTGACTTCTTACTTTACTTCGGGTCACTGGACCTACAAATAACAAGGTTTCCGGGTCAAGGTTAGGGCTGGGTTTTACACAAAAAGCCCTGAGTCACTTAGGCCACCGACCTAATAAGGTCAGAACACAAAAGTCCTAAGTCACTTAGGCACAAGAAGCAACTTAGACATACAAAGACTTAAACTTTGGTGTTCGGAAGAAAGGGGTAACAATTGACAAAAACATCTGTTATAGATTAAAAATGTCTTTCTATTCCGAACAAATAAAGATTACATTGAGCCTCAAAAAGAGGGCAGTATACCAACAAAAGACATTTAAAAAGTCATCCGAACTAAGTCTTCTTCTGCTCAGATTTACTGGAAGAGGTCGAGCATCCGACCTTGGGCATCGGATCCCAGTTCAAATCCAGAAAGTCGGTTACTTCAACATTTGAGGGCTTTGGGAATCGAGGCTGGTCGGCACACCACTGGGGACGAGGAACTTTCAGATCGTCATAGATGTCCGGATCAATGAAAGCCTTGAAAGCCTCCAGATTCAAATCCTTAAAAGCTGCTATGATCCCCTGGTAGACTTGGCGACGAGCATAAATATACCCAGGGGCAGCAACCTTCGCCATAAACTTCCTGCACCCTGCAGTCTTGATCCACCTCTTAATGACTTCATGACGAAGCTTGTCGGAGAGATCTTCAAAGACACAGGGAGCTTTTTCTTCAATCATCCTGGTCAACCAAGCAACCTCGCTATCCGAACTCTCCAACTTTGCTTGCAGACTACTGATCTCTGCATCCTTTCCGACCAAGGAGCCTTCAGCCTCCTCCAAGCTAGTTTGCAGAGTGGATTTTTCGAGCACTAATGCATCAGTAGTACCTTTCACAGCTGCAAGCTTGCTCAGAAGCTCGGCTTCCCGAGCAATCAAGGAGTTGTTACTCGATTTCAAAGCTGACAACTCTTCCTTTAACTTCTCATTACGTTGCTCGGACTCTTGAAGGGAAAAGTAATCTTGCTGAGCAGAGCCAATACTTTGACCCAAGGATTGGACCAAAGCACAAGCCATCCTGTACACCAGGAATAAAGGGTAAGATTACATATGCAGTAAAGAAAATAACAGTCAAAATAGGAAGAAAGTACACATACCTCACAGTAATGTTATGTGCCTGAAGACGACCAAAGGTATGGAGGTATTCAAGGTCGGATGGCAGAATAGCCCCAGTCAACCACTCGTTTGCAACATGGGACATGGAGCGAGGATCGCCCCTAAAAACTGACGAGTTACCATCCAACGACCAATCTGGTCGAAGAATGTTGGTAGAACCTGAGGTCCTAACCTCATCAGGAATTACCCTGACCTGAAATATCCTCACCCAAGGAAGGATGAGAATCAGGATCCGAACTGCTCTTGCTAGCCACCCTCTTGGTCGGTCGGGGAGGAAGATCGGATGAGTTACCTTTCCGAACACGGGAAGATGATTTATCCTTCACTACACCCTTATCCTTCGAAGGGGAAGACCGATCAGTAGCTGGGGCCTTATCTAGCTTGGTAGGATGCTTGGCCTCCACCTCCAGCATACTAGCTGCAGCATCCTCAAAATCTTCCTCACCGAGCATCACTGCATTATTTTTTCCGAGTAAGATAACTTGGGAAATAATAAAGTGATACAAAAGTAGGATGAAAAGAAGAAAGGACTCGTCTTACCGGTCAAAAACCCCCAGTAATGGAGGATACTCGGATATTCCGGACAATACCCATTTACAGCGAATAAGTTCCGATCTGCGGTAGGGATCTTCCGAATACGATCCCGGGCCTCCTGCTCGGAACAAGTAAGAAGAGGGATGGCGTTTGAATCCTCCCTAGGTATTTTAGGCCACAAGGTCGGGAAACCGGGAGGAGAGGGTGGACGAACAAAAAAGTATCTAGACCTCCAACCCTTAGTGTTGGTAGGGAGAGTACCCTTCCCCACAAAATTCCCCTCCCAACCAGAATGAAGAGCAGTACACTTGGAGAGATAAAACCAACGATCTTGTTCTTGTTTTTTACACATAAAGAACTGAAGAAACAAATTCAAGGTCGGCACTACACCGACCTCATCCTGTTTACAGAATCCCCAAAAACAGATGATATTACGCCAACTGTTGGGTGCTAACATTCCCGGACACATCCCGAAACGGTTAAGGAAATCAGCAAAAACAAAGTGCACGGGAAGCCTAAAGCCACTGACAAAGGCATCCTCGTATACAGCAAACTCACCAGGAGGAGGTCGGTGAGCCCGATCATGAAAAGATGGAACGCTCAGTACGAAGCTTTCAGGAATAGCATACTGAGCTCGAATTTCTTCCAAATCAGCTTGTGTGAGTTCGGATGGATAGAATTTGGGACCCGAAGTACTAGGGTCGAAATCTATGTGTTCGGAAGTCTTAGGACGACTCCTCTCAAGAGCTAAGGCTGAAGGGGAAAGGTTAAACAGCCAACGTTTCCTATTCGTACTAAACCGACTACGAATGCTCAACGAAGTTAACTTAGCATCACTAAGTAGGTTTGGGCGGGTACCCGGAGACAAGGTCGGGTCAACAGCAGTGTCACTATCAGTGTCACTGTACCCAGAAGAGGAAGCTCCACCATCTCCAGAACGAGCAGTGGAGCTCCCAGAAGAAGGTTGACTAAAAGAGGCCCTAGAAGGCTTAGAAGCTTTCCTCTTCATACCCATTACTAAATAGAGACGAAACAAGCAGAAAAGAACAAAGAGAAAATGCAAAAGAAAAACTCAGAAATTGAATACGAGTACAACAATAGAAGACATCAAAACAACTAGAAAAGACAGAGGAACTTACTGGTGAATAGAACAGCTGAGCAGGCACCAGAAAATGGTCTGAAACGAACCTTGAAAGCTCTGCAACTTTTCGTCTTCACAGAGGAAATAACAACGAAGCAGAAGCAGAAATGAAAGAAAGAGGAAGAAGGAAGATTTATAACCCCATCCAAATATTCTAATCTAACGGCTCTGAACTGAAGAAACCCTTCCATCTAAGGAGTCACAAAGATTAAAACCGTACGAATTCTAAAAGATCCCAATCTGAAGGTTGGGATTAAGAAAGAAAAAACGGTTGAATTTCCAGCATTTCTTAAAGATAAAATATCATCATCAGGGGTCATAAACGCCAGGCCACGTGTCCAAAAAGTTGCTTCCTCAAAGAACGTGCGCAGTCATTCTCAGCTGTAATGGCGCAGTATCCTATCAGATGACGTCAGCCATAAAACCTCCAACGCTAGGCTGTGAATACACACAAGTAACAAAGGTCGGAGGTATGAACGTGCTCGGTCACCAAATCTCTAAAGCCCGAGCAAGATAAAGCTCGGTCTCCAGAGACGGGGGGCTTATGATGAGGAAAGAATAAATAAACCGAGAATCAGTTCGGTTTAAACCCGAGTTCGATCGAGACGACTAGACCGATTCGGTCCAAACTTAGTCCGACCAGATCGGACCAAGTTAGACCGACCAAGTCAAGGTCGGTTGGATAAATATAAAGTTGAATAAAAAGGTAAATCTGAATAAGATTCTAGCCAAAGAAACAGTATTCAACCAGGACTCTACTACTTGTGTTCGAGTAGGGCTCAAGGACTAAGAGTCTAATCACAACCTAACGAGGGTTTGAGTCTCATTCAAACTCGTACATAGAAAATCTATAAAAAGGTAAAGGAGCACAAGAGAAAGGTACGCTGAATAGAATTATCACTATTCGTATTATTATTGTTCATTACTTTCTTGCCTTCCTTAGTCGGATTTCTAACTAGATCGTTGGGGGGGGAAACGCGCCCCCCGGGGGCGGGCCCACCCGGGCGGGGGGGGGGGGGGGGGGGGGGGGGGGGGGGGGCGGCCCCACCCAACCCCACCCCCCCCCCCCCCCCCCCCCCCCCCCCCAAAAAAAAACACCCACACACAACCCCCACAAACAACACCACAACAAAAAAAAAAAAAAAAAAAAAAACAAAAAAAACCAAAAAAAAAAAAAAAAAAAAAAAAAAAAACCCCCCCCCCCACCCACAACCAAAAAAAAAAAAAAAAAAACAAAAAAACAACCCCCACCCCACCCCCCCCCCCCCCCCCCCCCCCCCCCCCCCCCCCCCCCCCCCCCCCCCCGCGGCGGGGGGGGGGTGGGACCCCCCCCCCCCCCCGCCCCCCCCCCCCCCTCCCCTCGGCCGGGGGGGGGGGGCGGGCGGCCCCACACCACCTTAAACCCCCCCCCCCCCCCCCCCCCCCAAACCACAAAAAACACAAAATATTTAAAAAAAAAAAAAAAAAAAAATAAATTAAATATTAAAAATAATTAATAAAAAAAAAAAAAAAAAAAAAAAAAAAAAAAAAACAAAAAACACCAAAAAAAAAAAAAAAAAAAAAAATTAAAAAAAAAAATCAAAAACAAAACCAAAAAAACAACCCCTTTTTTCTTTTTTTCTTTTTCTTTCCCCTCCTCCACCGGGGGGGGGGGCTCTCCTTCTTGCGCTTGAAGCCTGCACCCTTACTAGTGCTTGCTTCAGCAGCAAATATTTTAGTGGGAGGGACATCGGCCAACATCCGATCCTCCTCTAGCTCAAGGTGCTTGGCAGCTTGATCAAATGTCTTGACCTCATCAACATGAGTCAAGAAGATCTTCATATGCTCCCAAGACTTAGGCAATGACCTCATGACTGCAGAGACTTGCTCCTCATCAGTCTTTTGGCGCCCACATGCACTCAACTCACTAATCATGTTGGACATGATGGTTATATGCTGCCTCATGGTGTGACCCTAGCGCATCTTATAACCATCAAATGTGAGTCTAAGCTGGCGGCCTCTTGTGGTGGAAGTCCCTCCATACTGGAACTTCACAGCCTCCCACAAAGACTTTGCAGTCCTATGCTTCTCTAACCGAAGCATTAGGTCATCCCTCATGGAGCTTAGGATACTAATCCTAGCTACCCAGTCTTTCCTCTTCCAGGCATTGTAAAGCTCAAGGTTCCTTCTATACTGTGCAATTGTACCTTCCTCAGGTGGGGACATGGTCTAGTTTACGGTTTCCAGTATGTTCTATTCTTCTAGGAGATACTGCACCTTTCGGTGCCAAAGATCATAATACCTCTCATTCAGTTTATCTCCTTTCGCGAAGTTAGCAACAATGCTCTTGATAGCAGCCATTTATTCTAGAGATATTACATACAAGAATGAGTTCAATTAATGTAGCATAAAACACAACTCATGCAACAACAAATCATACTAGCATAGTCAACCTACGGGATAAGCATTTAAACCAAAAGAGATGCTAACAAACATTCAATCAAATTCTCATGCAAGCCCACATAGACTTATACATTAGTTTCATTCTGTGCAAGAAACATGACTAATACACCCATAAATAAAAAACAATTTTATTAAAATAAAACATACAATCATGTTAATGCTATGAGGTGGTTCACACATAATACTTCTACCTCATTAGCTCCCACTAGGCCCCATTAGGCCCTCACTACTCAAGCATCACATAGATTGTGAGCCATTGATGTCTAGTAAATAGAAACACATTCAAAATTGGACAATAAACTCAGACAGATTCTTAGACGGCTCTCCGTCTGGGAGTCCATCTGTCCGTCTGGCATTCTGTGACCAAACGGATTCTAAGACAGCGCACCGTCTGAGAGTCCGTCTGGCTTCTGTGACTAGACGGATTCTGAGACGGCGCACCGTCAGAGAGTCCGTTTAGCTTCTATGACCAGACGGATTCTGAGACGGTGAGCCGTCTCAGAATCCGTCTGGTCTGGTACACGGACGTCATTTCCCCATTTAAATTTTTTTTTTTCAAAAAATATCCAAAAACACATGAAAAAAATCCAACATTAAATCTTAAACAAAAATTAACATCATGGATTATCAATTCATGCAAATCTTCATTAGGGAAATTCACAAGGATCTTCCCACTCGGATCCGAACCAAAAAATAAGGGTTTCCAAAAAACCCTATCAATTCTCCCATGGGTTTCGTATTAAACCATGGATACTCTGCAGGTTTCCATAAACCCTTGATCCTCCTATTGGATCCATTCATTGAAATTAAACAACGGGGAGGAACAAAGAACCGTGGGAACCAATGGCTCTGATGCCAATGTTGGTAATACTCCAAATATATCAATTCTATTTAATTGACGGGAAAAGATTCCTTACCTGGATTCGCTTTTCCTTTTTTGTGAAGTATTCGCAGCGGAAGTAAATCTGGATCCACGTTCTCGTTCCACCACCAAATCTCTACCGGGATGATTCCACATTCACAAGGAAAGGGAAGTATTTCCACAACTCAAATGCCTGTGGAATGAAGATGGAAGAGTGATCTAAAGCAAATGAAGGAAGCCTCCAATGGGTTTCTCCTTCCTGCGTTTCTAGGAGAGAGGGAGAGAGAGAGATGGGAGCCGCCTCTTTTTCTTGGAAAACTTATGAAATATAAACACACTCATTTATGCGATGGTTACCAAATTATATAACCCTATTTTGTAACCGCCCTAACAGTGAGTTTCCAAATTTGCCCTTGGACATTTAATTTATTAATTATATTAATAAATTCCAACAAAAAGGAACACAAGGCTGCCGACAATTTTATCAAAATGGATATTACATTATGCAGAGAATGCATCAAGAAGATCAGTAAATTTTATTTAGAAATATCTGTGCAAATTCTTTTTACAAGGCAATGAATGTACTCTCTCTCTCTTTCTCACACATACAAACATAAACACATAAATTCACGACCAACTTTTGATGCTCCGAAAGCTATCATTAAAGACAAGCCTTATTGTCTAGCTTTTGATGATGTGAAAGCTGTCCTCAACCATCATGGTGCTTGCAACCACCATCTAGAATTGGGAAGACAAAGAATGAAGTTAGTTGACTGCGAGTACCAAAAAAAAATGGAAAAAGGAGGAATAGGGAAAAAACTATGAATAGCTTTTAGTTTGTGAGAAGTTTATTTAGTCATCTTCCGATTTGTTTATGGCCTCTTCTATGTCACTGGGGATAGGTTTTGGTTTGGTATTCAAGGTTACTATGCAAGGCCTATTCAGAACTTCATTTCCAGATTAATATAATTCTATTTCTTTTCACTTGTGCTCATCTGAGGCTCATTTTTTATCTTAATTTTTCAGCTTGTAATTACATTGATGTCTCAAAGCTAGCCTTACTCAGCCATTTACGGCTAGGAAATATAAACCAAGAAGAAAGGGGGATTCACAAATCAAACTGAAAATCAACAATTGGGTGAAGATCGAAATGACCTTAAATTTTAGTTTAAATGTTTCCTATGAAATGAACTGGCAATATTAGGGGAAATTTAGGATCTCTGATCTCTCTTGCCAGGGCCGAAAATCTAACACTTACCCCTTTCTTGTCTCTCCTTCTTCCTCCTTTATCTTCTACATCTTGCAGGTACTATATTCCAGGATTTTACAATCTACAATAGTTTTGGGTGAGCACTTATTTATTGAATTATCTTTGCCCTGGGTAAAGGGTGGTGGACTTACGCTTGTTGATTGCCTTTGGATGGGTAAATTGTGGTGGACTTAGCATGGAGAGTATTACTTTCTTGGTTTTCATTTAATGAATTTGTTCTCTAACAAGTAAAAGAAAAACAAAAAACGTCTACTTTTGAAAGTTTGGTTTCATTTTTACTAACCTCTGCACTTAAGTCTTGCACTGTTGCTGAAAATCTTACATATCCATATTCAGCAATCCGAACTAAACTCCAACTAGCAGCAGTAGTCTGTCCAAAGCAAAAAACACATGAATACATGATGATCAATACTACTTGAAAAAACTGCAATGGGCTGCATGTACTATGAAGATGATACTCATTTAGCTTACATTGGTTGGAAACTGATCCAGTGTGAACCCTGCCATACCAATAACTGCATGAACTGGAGCACTGTAATTTGTATTATCATATGTGTCAACCCCATTTGCATCTTTAGTAGGCATGGCCTTGCAAGCACCTTGATAAACCGCACAAGTTCTTTCATAGTTGTGGACATGGCCCCAGAGAGCAAGATCCACCTGATGATTCATGATCACAAATTTTTCATGTTCTAGCTCAATACACAATCTCTAAAAACTCACGTTTCTTTTTAAAGATACATTTATCTTGTTGGTAGGATGGATATGTTTAACTTACCTTGTAGTTCATCAGTAAAGGCTCTACAGTTGATACAAAAGTTGGATCTACACTTGGAAGTATTCCTGATATGGAAGAATACATTGGTCTGTGCCTGCAAGTGGAAATGTTTCAGTGGCTGATATTACTTTCTTTAACGCAAGCAATAATAAGATTGTTGGGTCGTACTTACCCTATGAAAATTAACCAAGGAGTTTTCGATCGATCAACCGAAACCATGTCTGTTTCCATCCATTGGTACTGTTATGGATTTCACATTTGTTAGAATATGATCAAAGGAGATTTATAGAATTTCTTTGAACATAATATTATGGAACAGGAAGATCATTTAGGTTACCCGTTCTGAGCTTGAGCTCCAATCATGCTCAGTAGAAATCACGGTGAAATGGATGGGCCCTTGTTCTATGGAGTACCATGGCTTGTCCTTAGCACTTGTGGGCATAGGGAAATAGGTCTCATAAGGGACTCCACATTCACCACCTGAATCAGTAAGTTCGTAGACTGATCCGGAGTCTGGATAATCTCTCTCATGGTTTCCAGCTGCAGTCATGTAGGTAACACGAGATGCTAGAGGGGTTATCTGGTTAAGGAAGAAATCCCATTCAACTAAGAAGCCCGTAGCATAGCTGATGTCCCCAATGTGGAAAATGGAGTTCACATTGCCTGATGCAACTTCTTGGGTCATGGCATCTGTAACTGATATTGATCCTGGCTGTTTATTTAAACAACATTACACAAACTCAAATAAGAATTGCATAAATGTGTGTTTTTAACAAAATGGATACAAAATCTTTTCAGGGTATGACCTGAATGTAATGCTCAACGGAGGCATCATGGGGAGCCTTCCCCATGTCCCCAAATGCAAGGAAGCTAAGTCCAGCTGATCCTCCTGCAGGAGGTGTCCAGAATTGAATCTGAGAACTCCAACCGACTGAATCACTGCAATGTGACATAAGGTTTCTCTGTTTAATGAACATTGATAGGAAAAAGAAATTTGAGAACATATAAACACACTTCTGTAACATCTTCATGAAGTGATTGGCTTCAAGCTCTCTCTCTCTCTCCCCTAAATTTTTTTATTTATTTTTAATTCACTTGCCTTCCATAACTGTAGGTGTAACTTGTTGAAGATTGCAGTCCGGTCATAAGCGCAGTGTGAATATAGCCAGGGTCATGCCATCCAAAATCCTTGGCCGGGCTTATTGCATCAGTACCTAAATTCCAATTTCAGAATTGGGGGTATAAAAGTAGATTCTGCAATATCTTCCCTCAGAATAAAATTAGGAAATTGAATAATGAAAGAAAAACAATAGATCACAAGTACTCACCACACATATCATTTTGGGTAAAGGTGGTAACTTGTGATGTTGCAGTGTATCCATTCCCATATTGAACTTGTTGAGGGTTTTGGTCTCCACTCACCCATGTTAATCTCATCTGCCCCCAAAATAAACCCAAACACTGTCTAATTAGTTCATAATCTCATCACATACTGATGTAAATCTAGTCTATGAGATCAAGATGACCGATATTACCGATTGTCCAGTTGAATCCACACTTGAGAGATGACCATACATTGGACTATTTGGATTAGCAAAGCTCACAGGATTTGTTCGTTTTAAGATGCAAGGTGTATCAAAACCCCCAGTCATGAACACAAACTCTATATCAGTTCTGATGTTAGTGACATGAAATGTTATTGTACCACTGCATGTTTTCACGATACACACGCCACCCAGGGATTCCTGGCATACGGCATTGTTACAATTAAGATAATTTGGATCGTTCTGCACATATTGAGCCTGTAATACCAAAGAATATCCTTTAGTTTCCATATTTTTTAATCATGTTAGAGAAAATATAATTTTATATTTCTTAACTAGCATTAATCATGTCAAATTTATGCATTTCTTATTTTGCTAGTAGTTACCTTCACAGGATAATGGCAGAGTAGAGGAAGGTCACTAGTATCTCCAGTCTCAAGGTACAAAGCTTCATTTAGAGGACAATCTGTGACACTGCACACACAACCAAGAACCCTAATTTTATCAACCCACCAAAAAAGAATCTTCAAAGTGGGAAAACTGTGATTTAAAAGAAGTCTACTTTTCTTGTTTTCGCTTACTTGGAGTAAGAAGGTGAGACCATGGCAACCCAGTCAGAATCTGCAGGAACTATAACACCACTTACAGTAACTGTTACATATTGTTCATTCAAAAGTCCAGACGCTGCAACCGAACTGAAATTGATCTTAAGATATGGATTTGGATCTTCACAGCTCAGTAAAGATCTTCTGTTCAGTAACCGAAAATCTGATATTGAACTGTCACGATGAAAAGAAGGAGAAAAAGAAGAAGGACGAAAAGATGAAGATAGCAGCGGTCTTGCTGATGATGAACCAAACATGAAAAGAAATAAGAACAAGAGAGAAGTGAAACTAGAAGATAGACGAGACTTCATGATTTCTAAAGAAAATGAAACAAGAATAGGAAGACGAGTGAGAAAGGAAAATGTTGAGGCTGCTATATATAATGTTTTCTAAATTGACTTCCAACGTACTTGGCAATTGGCATGATTCTTAGCAGTTCTGTGTCATGCACTTGCGTAACATAATTAAAATTGGAATTAACTTTTAGAAGCCATACTTTCTTTGTTAATCAAGATTTGAATATCCGCGAAAGTATTCTTAGTTTCTACGTAATCTTTTATTAATTACTTTGATTTATGTGTGGTTGACTTCTATTTCTTGTTAATTATCTTAAGTTTATTTGAAAATGCTAGTAAAATATTCTTCAAATATCTATTATTTTTTCTCATAGCTTGACCGGCCCAACTTACACCTTCAAGATAGCTTTTATATATAATTTAAATATAGTATCAGGGTGAATTGAACCATAATTTCTTTACTAAAAGGCATTTAATTTTTATTAAGTTTCCCTAAAAGAAAGTATTGCCTTTAGTTTTGTAATTTTCTGTACCTTTGTATCAAGCTGTAGAGGTTATAACACTCCCCTCCCTTCCACCCAACCTACTCATCTCCTTCCCCCTCCCCACCTGACCTCACCTTCTTCATTTTTCCCCGTTTCATTAGTGTATGCAGAGTTTAACTGGTACATTTCAAGCGAGATATAACTACTATTAGAAGAATATTCTAAGAAGAAACCAAAACATGAAAGAACTTAATTCTAGTTTCATCTACGGTTGCTTTCACTCAATTATAACATCAAATTTGAATTTTGGATAAACTATTACGTGGTAGTTGTGCTTTCACTTGCATCATGCCATGCTAATGATTGAGGCTAATTTCTACAAAAACCATACATTGTTTCTCATCGTTCGACCTCACTAAGTCAAGACGACCAAGATCTGGTCCGGTAGCATGGCATACTTTGGCACCTGTATCTCTCCTCGCAAAATAGAGTCGAATGTCTTTTATGGAAGATGGGGTGCAAGTTTGGCCCTTATGGCCCTAACCTGCTCTAAGCTTGAATAAGGCATGAGCTGATGATTTTGGGCCTTAGAATAATGCATGGTCAAAATATCCTAGTCCTGAATCAGGGTCAAGGATAGGCCGCCTGAGAAACAGTATTTGTCTTGTTTGACCCATTCATGACTTTTAGGCCCATATTTTGGCCCTGATCCCATCTTGATTTTGGCTTAATCTAAACCCTTACTTTAAACTAGATTTAACTCTAATATTGACCCTTACATTAATGTTAATCAAGCCCTGATTTTGATCCTGAGTCTCCCTTTTTTTCTTTCTTTTTTTTTTTCTTTTTTTCCCTCTCCTCTCCTTAGCTAAGAAGCCATTTATGTTAAATGGAAAAAATAACTACCCCATCAAGCTAACGATCAGGAACCAAACACACTTGTCCCTGCAACATCAATTGCCGCCTATACATTCTTCCTCACTAGTTCCTTCATTTTTTTGAATAGGAGGTCAAAATTCACACTAGGTACATATAAAAATCGTCAAAACAAAGCATCAGTCTAGCCTCAAACGTGAAGCTTAAAAACTAATAGAACCAAAATCTAACTCTATGCATAGCATCCTAGCTTATCTCTCTTCGAAGGTTGTTTTCTAGTGAACACTAGTTTCCTTTCTCTTGATGCTAAGGTTGCAAGAAAATCCGCTATTGGATTTGCCTCATGAAAACAGTGTGTTTTTCACACTATTGTTTCTAGATATCATTGAATGCTTACCATCTTTACATGATAAGCCAGGGTAATCGCTTCTTGTTTATAGCCATAGCCACTACTACTGAATTTGTCTCAATCCAGAGCTTTGAAAGATTCACCTCCCTTGCCATTGACACCCCCCCTAACCAGCCCCTTAAATTCAGCTTCATAGATGGATCACAAACCCAAATGAGAGCAAAAATATTTCACCGCCATTGCATTGTCGCCCCTAAGCAAACCACTCGTTAGGGTGTCAATTTGCAGCCTGAACCATTAAGACCAAATCAAACCGGACTATTATATCTTGAACCGGCCCAAAACAAACCTTAATACGTTGTGTTTAGGCTATGGGGCAAAGTCTGAACTGTTTCGGGCTGGTACAGGCCAACTTGTGTGCAGCCCGTTAGCCTAAACAAAATGGCCTCAATCAACCTATTAGTGAAGTACCTCTCTAACTTAGCTCTATATTTCAGATTTAAAGTAGGTTAACTTCATTTTTTTTTCTTTCATCAATCTAATTTCTTCCCTCAAGAGTGCAGTTGTTCCCATTACCTCTCTCTTATATTTCCTATTTTAATTCAAGGGGAGAAGAAAAAAGAAAAGAAAGATGAAAATCGTTAGTCATGGAGCAACTTTTATTGTTATTTTGCAAATAGGTTGTGTTTGGGCTTAGTATTTTTCAGCCCGAAAATATTATGCCTAAACCAAAACCACCCAAATTGCATGGTTGACACCCATTCCACCAACACCAACATGTCCTGGATTACTAAGAGCAAGCCATCTATATTCAGTTTGAGCCACCTGATTTCCGGAAGCAGCCAATGAACCTCAAGAGGAGCTTTGATTGGTTGAACCTTCACCTGCACACTCAACTGATCAGCAATACGCGCATCTTCCTGCCCTACCCTCCCCAAGACATGATAACTTCCCATTAGAAGTTCAGTGCAAAAAAGCCCAATACACCCACACTTTTTTACCAAAAGAAGCGGATTGTATGATTGTAAAGTATTGTATAGTTTATGGAATGGATAAAGTAACAGTTTACTTGGTATTGGAGGAGTAAGTTCTAAACTTATATAAAATCATTTCTTAACAGAGATACACCAAATTAACGTATTTTCTACTGTAAAATCTATTTCATTTATTGGTTACTGAACGCTTTTATATTTTGACCCAAACTGAGTCCAGTACTGTTTTTTGAGAAATATGTAATAATAAAAAATGAAAGAGAAAATTATAAATTGCACGCTTTACTGGGGCTTAAACTCTGGGTTGCACGCTTTAGTGCCCTAAAGCAGATTGCATGCTTTAGTAATTACAAGTTGCACACTCATAACATTCCATCCAAGACTTCATTAAGTCATGAGCAAAATGACCATTATCCTCATAAAATCAAATGACTTAAATAGCCTTTTAAACACTCTTATACCCAGCCCTTCACCCATCTTCTACCTGCACGTCCTCGGAAACTAACACCCCTTGCTGGAAAATCTCTCTGCCATCATCCCCTGGCCGAAAACATCTCTCCTCCCATGAAAACAATCCGGTTGGTGAGGATGGAAGAGGATTTCTTTCAAAATTGGGGCTTATTTGTGCCAAATGTTGTCATGGATGTCATCGCAGGAAAATCTCTCTCCTCCCATGAAAACTATCCGATCAGTAAGGATGGAAGAGTATTTGTTTCAAAGCTGGGGTTTAATCGTGCCAGATGTTGTTGTGGATGTCATTGTCCCGACTATACAAAGGATAAGTTGATCAAAGGGTTGAGACGCCAAGCTGGTGTAAATATGTTTAAAACTTAATTAATATTATTTTATATTTTTATATAAATATGTTTTTTAATCATGTATTTTATCCTATGATTTTTGTTTAGTCTCACATCGGGTTGAGAGGAATTGATTATATCGTTTATATTTAGTAAGGACCTATGTAATATTAATTTGAACTAATGGTCGAACCCTGTGCGACATGAGTCAAGCCTATACCATGTTGTGACCCAGCCATGGTTATATAGATATGTATTAATTAATACTAATGATTCTATATGACTCGGGACTTGAGACCTAGGCCTTGATTCGGAACGCCCATTTTGTCATGGGCTCTATTCCAGAAAGCCCACTGCTGGGTGAAAATGTGGAGGTGCCATTAGAGAAGCACTTTCATTTAGGGAAGTCATCTAGATAAATACCTTTCTAAAGGGAGTTGAGCTAAATAGGTACCCTCACTAAGAGAGGTGACCTTACCCTTTCACCCACAGCCTTTGGGGCTCTATATAAACCTATTTTCGAGTTCATTATTGAAACTGAATTCTCTCCTCCTCTTTCTCTCTCTCTCTCCCCCTGTTGTTATTCTGTTAAGCAGTGAACATAACCTAATTACACCTTAAGTAACCTTTCTGGATTATTTTGTTAAGCAGTGAACATAACCTGATTACACCTTAAGTAACCTTTCTGGGATGCAACCTTAAAGGCTTGGGCTAACTGATCTTAGGGTGAAGACACTTTTAGAACCCGTATTGCACAAATCGGGGTGTCTAAATACCTTAAAGAAAGTACCTCTAGTACGTTTGAGCTCTGAAGAAGTATTGTGAGAACAACCGTTCGAGTGTTTGTGCAGATTCCTCAACCAGTTTCATCACATGCTTCCATGATAGAAGAAGTTGATTGTTAGGAATTATGAAACGATGGTTATCTTTAACTAACTAAACAGAATAACAGAAATTGGACATCATTGTAAACCTTGGGCAACGCCATTGCTGCTACTTAAGAGTTTCTTAGTTTGAGGTTTCGGAATTTGTTGTTCATCCCGGGTATGTAGAGAGAGTGTCATACAAAAGAAGCAAAGTAAAGGATATTGTCAGTGGGTGACGAAAATAAAAGGGAAAAGAAATTAGAGCCCACCGGTGATGGAGTAGAATCCATCGTGAACACTTGAAAGGGAATAGGCTTCATATAATATTTAGATGGATTGTAGAGAAAACCAACATTATATTGCACTTCTGAGAAAGATAATAATCGATGTTTTATGTGATGAAATTGTAATTTCAATCCATCCCATAGCAAATCGAAGCTAAAACCAATAGAAAAATTAGTTAGCAATAGCAATGAATGAATAGAAATGTACCTATCTGAGTTTAGTTTCTTTCTACAATTTACTTGTGTTGGAAAGGAGAGATCGGACCAGGAAAGAGATTTTTTGGCAAGGGACGGTGGGCGGAGAAATTTTCCAGTAGGGGTGTTGGTTTTTGGTAAAGATAGGCAATTTTCAGTAAGGTGTAAGTAAAAGATGGGTGAAAGGATTCTCCCTTCATCCACCCAAAGGGTTGAGTATGAGAGGATTTTAAAAGGGTATTTATGTTATTTGACTTTATGAGGGTAGTATGGTCATTTTCCTCATGACTTAACAGAATCTTGGATAGAATAATAGGAGTGTGCAATTTGTAATTTAAAGTACTAAAGTGTGCAACCTAGAGTTTAAACCCCACTAAAGCATGCAATTTGTAATTTTCTCAAAATGAAAACTATATCAAAGAGAGCTTTGAGCTTTAGTATTGGCTACTCTGCAAGGGGATTGTGTTGCTTTTTTGAATGACATGAGGTGGTGAAGTGCCGAAAACTTTTTTTTTTTTGCCAAATAAGTGCTAACACTTGTAATTCATTATCCGGAGCTGCTCTATGGGGCTTCTTATTGTCACAAAAGAAAAAGTTGGGGAAGGTGCGGCAACAAAGTTGGGATCAGCTAGCTAAGGTGGATAGTAGATTTAGCTCATTCTTGCCTTAACTTGATTTAAGGCTTAAGATTCTTGTCCCTAATTCTAAGCCCTGATGATCAAGCCAAGTCCAATCAGCCCTAATTGTTTCTGATTAGGCTAGGAAGGGAAAGGGTTGGCCTTGACCCTCTCTTTGTACATGTGCTTGTTTTTCCCTATATCCGTAATTGGTCATATCCTTAATTGGCTCTATTTCTAAAGCTAGCCCTAGCCCTAGCCCTAGCGTAATGCATCAATTATAGAAAGTATGCTAACTAAATCTAAGATCCCAATTGAACAATGAAACTTCTCAAATCTTATAAAGTTTAAAATAAAATAAAATAAAAATTCCAACCCACAATTATTACATTTTTTTATTTTATATTTTGGTGGGAAGTCATAAGTATTACATTTGATATGATAATATCTTAATTATTATATGTAAAATCAAAGAAATAGAACTTTTATAATTTAACTTATTATTAATGCTCTTTTGGTATCAATTATCATTCTTAATTGTGAGAAATTTTCATTATTTTAAATTGTTTGGCATCTAATATCATTTTTTTAATTTAAAATAATAAAAAAACCTCTAAAATTCATAATAGACTTTGTGTGTATTATGGATTATAATTAAAATTTGGGTAAATATCACTTACCTCCCCTCTTAACTGGACAAATAACACTTACACCCTCTTAGTTGGATAATATCACTTACCTCCCCTCTTACCTAGCAAATATATCAAACACCTTCCTTTTGTTAACTTTCTTGGTTATATTTAACTTTTACCGTTAAATAATTTTTTAAAACCCCAAATACCCTTAGCTAAAAACATTTTTTTATTTTAAGCCTTAAATTACTGTAATCACCTAACAATTAAAATACTAAATTACCCTCAATAAAAATAATTGTTAAAAACCAAAACACTTTAGTTAAAACCCAAATTATCTTTAATTATTAAAAGTCCAACATACCTTTTTTTTTTTTTTTTTTTTTTTAAATCATCAAACAATTAAAAAAACCCAAAATAGTAGTATGTGTTTAATTTTATCAAGATACTTTTTTTTTTAATTGCATTTTTAATTTTACCAAATAGAAGTACCTTTTTTTTAATTGTTTGATAATTAAAAAAAAATAAAAAGGGTATGTTGGGCTTTTAATAATTAAAGATAATTTGAGTTTTAACTATGGTGTTTTGGTTTTTAATAATTATTTTAATTGAGGGTAATTTAGTATTTTAGCTGTTAGGATGATTACGTTACTCTAGGGTTTAAAATAAAAAATATTTTTAGCCAAGGGTAATTTGGGGTTTTAGAAAAATATTTAACGGTAAAAGTTAAATTTAACCAATAAAGTTAACAGAGGGGAAGTGTTTGATATATTTGTTAGATAAGAGGGGAGGTAAGTGATATTATCCAACTAAGAGGGGAGGTAAGTGCTATTTGTCCAGCTAAGAGGGGAAGTAAGTGATATTTACCCTTAAAATTTCATTCTCTTTATTTATGCAAATGTTTACTTAAAATTTTATAGTTAAGATAAGGTAAAATAATCAATACATATTATTTTATAAAAAATTATATATTTTTTTCTTTTGTCTTTTTGCACTTGCTCACTGTCATTTTTTAATAATTTTTTATTTTGACATATTAAACTTATTTTTCATTCTATAATTTAATTTTGACAAAATTCACAACACCATTTTTCATTATTGACCAATAATGAATTCGTGTACTTAATTTTTTTAAATAGGTATAATAGAGAATGAGAATTGATAAAAAAAAAAAAAGAGCCTAAATCTAAATTGTTTAATATGAAAATATAAAATAAAGAAACAAAATGACTTCCAAGATCAAAATGAATGAATGAATTTTGGTCGTGAATTGATCGATTAATGTAACGTATCCATGCATACAGCATAACCAGTACAGTAGACATCTGTGACCCAGCACAGTCTCTGTAACTGAACCATGTTCGGTTCACGGGGTCAGGTAGATTCGCGTTGGGCCGTCCTCAGATTCAAACCGGAATTATATATTGACCAAACTAGCCTCATACTCTTATTTAATTCTGCGTCTTTCCTTCTCTTCCGAAATTAAACAAAATTAAAACCAAACGCCCGACCTAAGGCACAGGCGCACAGTGACGCCTGCGCGCTCCCTCTTTGGCTTAACCTGAGGCAGCAAGCAGAGTTCCCCATGTGCTAAAGCAAACGGAAGAAACCCAAAACCCGTTTCAGTGCCGCTAGGAACTGAACTAGAATCTATTCCCTCTATGCCCATTCAATCTGAATCTTGCTGCATGATGAATGCACTGGTTGACCAGGAATCCCTTCAATGATCCCTTGGATAGGAATGTCAAAGATATACCGGAAACTCAGGTATTCTTCGAACTCTAGTTGTCTTAGCTCTCTTTTCTATCCATTTCAGACTCTTCGTCTCATTTGCTCTCTCAAGAACCGAAAATTCACTGAAGATTCTTGCTTTTTTTGAATTTTTTGTTCGAAGCAACTCTAGTCGTAAAAGTGACTGGTTTTCGTCATTTTTCTGTTTTGCAGAAATGAGCCTAATTTGTATAGATCGAGTTCAATCGTTTCTCAGGATCTAACATTTTTATTGTATCAACGTCCAGAAACTGTCATGTGCAATAGAAGTGCCAACTCTGTAATCAGATACTTCATCTCTAAGTTTGCATATGCGGGTCCCGTCAATAGTGTTTCTCGATTGTCTTCTACGTATTCTACAGGCGCTTCTCCATCACCAGCGTCATGGGAAAGCTCCAATTCTAGTGAAATACCTTGTCTAGGGGCACGTAGCATAGGTGTTCGTGGTAAGTCCCAAGAGAGTAGAAAAGGTTTTGATGTTGCAACCAGGAGAAAAAATATGAAGCATAAATTTTCTGCTCGCAAGCCAAGCAAAGAAGTGTCCGACTTTGTTGAGTTGATTAAACAAGGAGAAGACTATATGAAATCGGAGCTCAGTCAGAGAGGAAAAATATCACCTGCTTTAATTTGCGAGGTTATGCAGGTCTTGAACTCTGAGAGAGTGCCGGCATTACATTTCTTCAATTGGGTTAGAGAGGCTCAGCCCGAAATTAACTGCAATTCTCATATTTGGAGCCTGGTTATTGCTCATCTTGGTGGCTTGGGAAAGTATGATTCAATGCTTCTTTTATTTAAAGTTCTTTCGAAGAAGAGGATTTGTCTGACAGAGAAGGCATTTGGGTTTTTGCCTCTTTCAAATAAGAATGGGGCTTCGGTTACAGGTTCTGTTAAAAGACTGATAGATATGTTAATTGAAGCTGGAGGCTCATGTCGTGGCTCTGGCATTTATTCCCTGATTAAGTTGCTATGTGCTTCGAATGCCTTTGACCTGGCAACCTTTGTGATGGAAGAGACAGATAGGAAGACATCTTATTACAACCTAATGATCTGGGCTAAATGTAGGAATGGCAATTTTCAAGCAGCACGGGATGATTTGGATGACATTAAGAAATTTGGTTGTCACCCAAATGCTAACTCTTATAATTACTTGCTCAGTGGACTCTGCAAGAATGGACAAATTGTTGAGGCTTGTAATCTGCTTAATTCTATGGAAGAATCAGGGTATATCCGAGATGCTCTGACCTTTGAAGTGCTTGTGTATCATGCATGTAGACTTCAAAGGGTGGATCTTGCTATGGAGTTCCTTAATCTGATGATATCATGTGGTTTAGAACCTCGCCTAACGACACATGCTGCCTTCATCAAGGGATACTTCGATGCTGAAAGATTCCAAGAGGCTCATAAGTATGTGGTTGATATGAGTAACAGGTACAAATCTTCAGCCAATACAAATTACAGCCTGCTTGCAAGCTTTCATCAGCAGAAAGGGTATGTTATTGAAGCCCATGAGATTCTTGTTGAAATGATTGGGAAGCGTCTGAAGCCCAACTTTCGAATTTACAAGAAAGTATTAAAGGATCTTTCTAAGTTACGGAAGGCAGAGTTGGTTACAGATTTAAAGAGAAGATTCATAGAGTTGGTTGTACCAAATCAACAGCAACAATTATCAGAATAAATTACCATCATTGCTCTCTTTTCTTGCTATTTGAGACAAAACATTCTGTTTTTTCAACAATCACTTCTGTCTGGTTCTTGTCTCTGGTTCATTTATTTTTAATGTTGACTTATTTGAGTTCTTCCTCAAATGCAGTCCAAATCATCCTTTTTGATTTGGTATGTTGCAGATAAGTTAGTGAGACAAGTATTGTTTGGGGTTTCTCCTTGTTTTGTTCCATATAAATGGTAGCTTGTCTGCTTGAGTTAAGATACTTTTTCATTTACTCATGTTCAGTTTTCTGAGACGATAAGTTTGGCTTGTTGGGCACTTGGGGTCATTTCTTCTAGGTTGGGTAAATTTTTGTAGGTTTTCAGCTCTTAGAGGTGGTTGGGGATGGCTCCTACAGAACCTCTAATCGTGAATTTGAATATTTCAGTTGATTAAAAGGCTGTTTCACATGACTCTATAGAATGCTGTCATAAATTGTATCAGTTTGTTTGATTTGATTAAAAAAGAAGGTTTACAGGCAGGAAACATAGCACTCAGCTCCTCTATTCATTTCAATGCTGACTGTATGTTGACGCACAGGGCATGGGATACATCAAGCGCTAGCGAGGTGTGCAGGACTTGAACCGACAATGTGCTGATGTAAACCCAGTTTTAGGGTTAGGGTTTTGATGGTGTTTTTCCTAAAACTAAGGGCTGTCCATAATTCCAGCAAATAAGACTCTTAATGAGGTGTTTTTAGACTGGTTTTAGTGCTCACGAGAGTGATCAAAGCCCAAAGGGGATCGGCGAAGCTTGAGGTAAAGGGGATTGTGGGTTTTAGACTTAGAACCTTGCTGAAAAATAATTTCAGATCTGGAAATTAACAGTAGGGTTTGGAAACTAGGATTTTAGGGTTTCGATTAGGTGGGTAATGGGACTGTGTTGCTGTTTTTGTAATTTCAGATTTAGTTCTAATGGTTTTAAAGTATGGGTGAGGGTTTAGGTATAGAGGTTGAAGATGAATTGGAGAAATTTTGATAAAGAAGATGAAGTGTAGAATTACTCTTAGGGTTTTAGGTTTGAGATGGAATTAAGGGTAGGGATGGGGTTAGGAGTTATATGTGATCCAATTAGGTAGGAAAGGTGAGGCAAGGGGTGGGGATTAGGGAGGGCCGGATGGGTTTCGGGAGGGGGGGTGTCGCAGGATGGGGAGAGGGTAGGGGAGGGCCTAGGGAGTATCGTAGGGGGTGGGGTTAAGGTTGTTGTGGAGGTGGGGCAGGTTGCTGCCAGGTCACAGCAGCAAGGGGGTTGGGCAGGGAAATTAGGGTGCGCAGGACTCCCGCGGGGGGGGGGGGAGAAGGGGAAAGGGGTGGGTTGCCTTGTGTGGTAGGGAAGGGAGGGGAAGGAGCTGGAGTTACTTTACTTGGGTGCTGGAGAACACTTGCTGGAATTCTGAATGTGCTGAATATTGAGGAAGAACTTTACTAACATCCGCCGAGGCCCCCTCAACAGGACCTTTGGTCCACAAACTCAGTAACTTTTCATTCAATAATCAGACTAATCTTACAAAGAAAGAATAGGCCTTAATTTGTAGCCTACTAAAAAGAACTCACTAAGTGGGATTTCTTTATATATTAGAATCCCACCACATAATCTTGACCACTGAAATAAATCTAAAAATCCAAAGGTCCATAATGGACACACGCTGAAATAAAAGTTTTAATTAATTTAAACTCTAATCAGCACATGCTTAAATTCTGTTTAATTAAAACTCTGATTGTCACATGTGCTACAGTTTAAAAGAACTAAGACTCAATAACTAACTCAACTATTAACTTAAGATTGGACTCTAGAAGTTAAACTGGAATTAAATTTCAACAACTAATTAGGGTAGAAATTCCCAAAATACCCCTTCTAGGGGGTTTGGCCAGCCTAGGGAGGCTTCTTAGAGCCATATTATGGGCCCCACTTAGGGTTTTGGCCAGGGTCCAGATCGTGTTCACATCACATGCCCACTCAAGTGATGATATGTCTCATATCATAGTCATATCAATGGTCTATAGAAAAAATGATTTTGAGAATTGTATTCAGAAATACATCAATAAACTTAATTCTTCAATTCTGCAGGAATTATAGAGCAGAAATCTGTTTGGCTCAACCAGTTTACTTTTGTTTTCTGAGGGACTGAGCTGGGGAATAAGAACAAGCATAGAATATAATTGAGACACACCAATTGTCTTGTTTGTTCTGTGAGGCAGATGAAAGAATGGAAGGTGAAGAAGAATTACATTTTTCTGATAGAAACACCAACATTGGACTTCTTTTCCCAAAACATGCACAATTAGCTAATCTTATCTCTTTCTCTCTGCAGCTCTGGAGTTCAAGGGCCTATATATTTTGATGATTACATAAGTGTGCAATTATGTGATTCAGTGATCTTATAGTTCTGTTTTGTAATTCCATACACAAATCTATTGTGCAATATAACTCTAAATGTCAGCATTTACGTTAATCCACTTATTCATACCTTTGTCGCTTAGGCAGGCACCTTGTCTATGTGCTTAGCTGTAGCTTCACTGCCTTAGGTCACCTTGACAACTTTGTTGCTGGGTTATGTTACTTGCATCAAATTCTCTTCTTGGTGCTGTAGGATGGCGTGTGGATGATTTGTGTCCCTATGCAAATGAAGGAAAAGTTTAAGAGGATAAATAAAAACAAATGAAGTAGTTAAAGCCAACAATCTGAAGTCATTCTCATTATTACTTCAAAGAACCAGAATTTTATAAATTTTTTGATATTAAAATAATTCTCTCTTTTGTGGTTGTTTTCCACCCTTTTGTTTTATCAACTTAAAGGAAATATGTTCACACATAGTTGTCCATATATTTGCTCTCATGATATGAGCTTGAATTAGGTTCCTCTTATTGATAAAACTTGGTTATTTTCTCTAAGAAACACCAATGACTCTGAGCTGTGGCTGCATTGCTGCTAGCAAGGAGGAACTCCATGAAATTCATTTGTGGGTGGATTTTGGTTAAGGTTGGTTCATTACTTTCTGATTTGTTGAGGATAAGTCGCTTTGAGTAGATAGAAAACCCAAATCATACATTGGGATTTTACTTCTGATTTCTGTTTTCTGCATAACTAACTTCTCAGACAAATGTGATTCTGAGTTTGCTTCTTTTCTTTTCCTTTTTTATTATTTATATTTTTTTGGGGGTTATATCTTGAGAAGGTGTTGGCGGTTCATTAATGGAAAATGTAAGAAGTATAGTTGCCTTTTGTAGCCATGCTGTCATTACTGTTGTTTTGGTTTGACTCAATCCTATTGACTCTTTATTTTCTTGGCTTGATAAATTCTTAGAAGCGTGTAGCAAGGAGATATCTCTCACGTCCCTGTTTTTTATTGTCTGTTATCTAGTTGAAAATAAATGAAGTCATATGTGCTGGCATAGGAAATGCCTTGGTTCAGAGAACCTTTTCCAATAAGTAACCATTGGATTCTGTTGGAGTGTAGTATGTCTTTTTTTCTTTCTTTCTTTTTCCCAGAATTTTGTAAATTTTTTGATATTAAAATATTTCTCTTTTTGGTTGTTGTTGCCCACCCTTTTGTTTTATCAACTTAAAGGAAATATTGTTCACACACAGTTGTCCGTATATTTGCTCTCATGATATGAGCTTGAATTAGGTTCCTCTTATTGATAAAAACTTGGTTATTTTCTCTAGGAAATACCAATGACTCAGAGTTGTGGTTGCATTGCTGCTGGCAAGGATGAGCTCCATGAAATTCATTTTCAGTGGATTTTGGTTAAGGTTGATTCATCTCTTTCTGATTTTGTTGATGGATAAGTCGCTTTGAGTAGATAGAAAACCCAAATCATACCTTGGGATTTCACTTCTGATTTCTGTTTTCTGGGTAACTTACATCTCAGACTAATGTGATTCTGAGTTTTCTTTTCTTTACCTTATTTATTTATTTATATATTTTTTCGGGGGGTGTATCTTGAGAAGGTGTCGGTGGTTCATTAATGGAAGCTGTAAAAAGTATAATTGCCTCTTGTAGCCATGCTGTCATTATTGTTGTTTTGGTTTGACTCAATCCTATTGACTCTTTATTTTCTTGGCTTGATAAATTCTTAGAAGCGTGAAGCAAGGAGATATCTCTCACGTCCCTATTTTTTATTATCCGTTATCTATATGTTGTTGTTGTCTTTCTTTCTTTTTTTTTCTTTTTCTTTTTCCCGGGGGGTGGGGGGGGGGGGTTACTTCTAATAAGTGTATTTAGTAATTTTTTGTTTCTTGTCCCCCCGCCCCCCTTCCCTTTCTTCTTCTTCTCCTTCCCTCTCTTTTTTTTGGGTTTATTGATATATTGGTATACCTAACAAATGTTGTCCCATGTATGATTCATTATCACTTTGTGTATGTCAGAAACCCTGCGGTATATGGTGCAAATGTAGATAGAATACTATACTTTTAAAATGAGAGGAATTCACGAATTGGTGGTATTTTGTTACATGTGCACAAGGGAGCTGGAATTTTAGTAAGATTTATTGCATTTAATATAGAATCATATTGAAGGTGGCGAATGCACTTGTAGGCAATCAGACTTGAGTGGAAGTTCCCTTGATTTTAGTTATTATGCAATCCATATATTTCCAGAGATGGATGCCTGTTGCTGGTCCAAATTTTTTTTGATGCCAAGTAATTGGCTTTTTTAAGGTATATTGTTAATTCTCATCTTAGGCAATCATTTATATCTGGCAATTGGATATATTGCATTGATATAATTTATATATATTGTCTTTTATAACATTGTTGTATTACATATAGGGCATGCGTAAGGTGCTAGGAAATGATGCTGGTGCGTTGTCATCCAGGTACCCCCTCCAATGACTTGGGTTGCCTAATTGCCATGACAACCATACTGTGAATGATGGCTTAACTCAGACTGCTATGGTTGTTGATCCTAAATCCCTTGACTGGAGTTTGGTTTACTACTTCCATTTTGTAAGTGTTGTTCATGCAACTAATTGCGGACCCTGTCGTATCAATTGGTAACACTGGCAGCACAGTTTGTTGTTTAACATTTATGTTTACATGGAATATCCTGTTGAAAACCCATTTGCTAAGGGAGCATTTTACTCGTTCCCTGTATAGCAACCAGCCAATCAACTGTTTTCTCTTTGATAAGGACCAACCCGGTGCTGAAGACTTCTACACAAGCAGAATCCAGAAGGAAATTTTCGTATGCAGCCTTTACCCGTGTAATTTTCTCTTTGATGTAATACTTAAATGTCACACAGTATTCCTGTCTCATGTTTTTTGCACTAATTCTTTTCCTTTATTGTTGGAGGACATGTATCTGAGGATTCAGCAATCCTGTGGAACTACCTCATTATCCTAAAAAAATAATCAATGATTGGAGATCCGTGGGTTTGCCACTTGATTTCCATTAAGTCTTGGATTTTTTGGCTTTCTTCTTTTTCTAATGGAAAAATTAAATTTAGGCGAGTTGGGTAGCTTAATTTGATATTCCTCGTCATTGAACAGAAAAATGTGCATCTTTTTGGGGATCAGAAAGTAGTAAAAACTCACCTGCAAAATCCTTCCCCCCGGGGGTGTTGTTGCAGATAGTAGGTATTGAAGTATAGTTTCTTCTTGTTGCCTTTTATGCGTTCCTGGAGCCTTTTGTAGGAGACAGGCTAGAGGTCACAGTCATCATGCTATTCTCCATCATGGTATGATCAATCGGATATCCGAATGCAGTCAACTAGATTCTTGTTGTCAAAGTGGCTAATTTATCATAATTCACATCTTTGCAGGCACTGCCTGTGATCTTTCTGTTTATGAGGTGTACTGCCATAGACCCTGCTGATAAAACCAGTTTCAAGAATAAAATAAGGCCCAAGTCTAGAAGGTTTTTGAAGCTGAACTATTGATTCATGTTGACTCAGATTGTATTTAGATTATCAGGAAGATGGAGACAAATATCTCTATGTATTGGATCAGAGGGAGATACCTGAACCAAATTGAGAACTGGCTTTCAATTGGAACCCTTGCTACCATTTTCCCTTGTTGCCAAGGATGATGCAATTCTGCTTGATTTGGAAGAGGACATCTCGTTTTGCTCGCTATGTGATTTTGAGTTGTGATGGGAAGTGATACTATTTTGAAATTAAATCAGATTATGTATGTTTCATTAGGGTTTAGGGTTTATGTTGTATGCTATACCTCAAGTTTACTGGAAATTTCCTCTCAGGTTAGAAGGGACAGCAAGCACTGCAGGATCTGTAATCAGGGCGTAGAAGGTTTTGATCACCATTGCAGGGTTAGGGGGTCAACTCCAGTCTTCTTTCACTTCCTTTTTCATCTCATCCTCCTATAATTGATTTGTTATTTTCTGCTACTCAGTAAAGAGGAGAACTTTAGAGACAAAGGTGCATGCTCTGATTATTTCTTTGGTTGCAGCAACTAAAGCTGCTAAACAACTGTCTTGGGGGAAAAAAAAACTACACGACCTTCATCCTCATGATGGTTTCAGTTTTAACAATGGTTAGTTTCTTCCTGTAATTCCTCCCTAAAGTATATTTGGGCTGTATCAATGTGTTAGCACTTCATCATCGTCCCCACTTCCATTTTGCTGCAGTTATTTATAGGAGGAAGTGCTGTTGCCATTTTCATCCAGTGTTTTGTTGATAAGAAAGGGATTGAGCCAGAACTAGTGAAAAAGCTGCAGTATATTTCCCCAGGGAGTTCTTGCAACAATTCGGTACAGTTTTTTGCTTGAGTTGTTTCACCATATTACTCAAAGTTAATATCGTATATTTGAGTGACCAAGCTCTGTTCTTGTGAGATTGCCTTCTGCTTGAATAATTGCCATATTTACTTCTATATAGCTCAGTATAACCGTTCTTGCATTTTTTATTGTGAATATTAACTCTTGGATAAACCCTGCTCCTCTGCAGTTAGCCACCTGATTGTTCGTCTTCATAGTCTTATTAATGTATAGAAAGTCCTTAATTATTGCTTCAGGGAATGAGAACGTACAATTGCATACTGGTAGTGAAGGAAGAGAACTAATTTGAGAAAGGGGAAATCTTAAATTATTCAGATTTTTTTTCTTTCAGATGAAAGTACTGACTTTGACCTCCTAGGGAGAACCACATTTATGCCCAGACCAAGTTTAAGTGCATAGAAGGCAAAACATCCCAAGTTAGATATAAGTCTGTTGTATACTTTTTTGTGTCTTTCTTACCATCTTCCCAATTTAACATGTTGAAGTATGCACAAGTTTTGGGCTGGTTTACTGTTCACGTGAAGAGTACTATGCTAGTGATGCTACTCTACTTTATATTTCTAATGTAGGAATTTTGTTACACAAGTTTTGAGAGTTTCAAGAAGCATAGTTTCTATTTTCTGTTAGTTACTAATTTCAGAACTTTCCTTTTTTAGTACATTCAATTTTGGATAGATTTTAGGAGTTAGATTTCTATTCATAAGTTATACTACTTATTTTCTTTTTAGAGGGCAAGATGGTTTGCTTTTCAAGCTGTAATCTAGACTATTGATATTTATAAATAAGAGGCTGCGATTTTAGGAGTGCTAAGCTAGAATCGTACGCCTGTGGGATTCCTATCAATTCTTCTTCTTTATTCTCTTTTCTTCTTCTTAGTTTTTCTTGTTACTGCACTATTTTGGTTCATTAAAGTTTATTTTCTAACATGACAACAAAGCTTTTTTGAGTCAAAACAGTACTGTTCTTGGTGTTCTCTTTTGAAGTTCTCTTCGGTGTCCTCTCTTTGGTGCGTAGCCACCTACTGCTGTACTTTATCATTAGATCAGATGATAATATAAGCTGATTTTTTATACCTTTTATTCCTACTTATTCCTAAAATTTGATTGATTACTTTGATCTATTATTTTCTACAGTTCTACATCTTTCTGTAGATCTATTTTTCTTTGCAAACACCTATTCGATTATGTGTTGCAGAATTTTTTTGCTATTCTTCTTCAAATTTTGGTGCGCAATCACTTGTTGTTGCAAATAATGTGCTACTTAGGTCAGGCTTAATTACGTAAACTGATCAGGTCAGGCTTAATTACGTAAACTGATCTCTTCTATCTATCATCTGTACTTAGATTCTAGAACTTGGATCTGATTTAGAAATAGCTACATCTTCTTTTCACTTTTCAGTTCTGCATTGTGCAATTTTTTTTCTTGCTTGTTTCTACATACTGCAGAATTTTCTTTTGCCATATCATGATTTGGTTTGGTGTGATTCATAGCTAGTTCAATTCTGGTTCAAGTTTAATTGGTTCAGTCTCCATTCATAGTTGGTTCAATTTTTGTTAGTTTATTTATATTTTTCTTACTTCCTATTAAAGTCTTATTCAATTTTGGGTTCGATTCTTATTCTGTTCCAAATTTGCCATCTCTACTTTAACTTCAGTTTATCTATAGATTTGCCATCTTTGTCCTATATTTACAAATAACTCATTGAAAAATTATGGTTTATTACAATGTTGCTATTATCTTAATCTACCATGGGGAGAGTTTAGAAGTTATTTCTTGGATTTAGACTTACTAGACGAATGAAGATTATATTTACCATAATGTCTCATTTGAAATTGTTGCTTGGGATCTTTTTGTACTAGATATTGGTTGACACTAGTTGTCTACATGTAATGCTACACGTGAGGGGGAGAATGATACCTTATTCTATATCTACTCAAGGTGTGTTGAAGGTTATTATTTGTGAAGATCTTTGACTTCCCAATATGGTATTCTACAACAATACCTTTAGGCTGCGTTTGTTTGCTGGAATAAAGGTGGGGTGGGAAAAAAGGGGTGGGAAAATTCTTGAAAAATGTGTAAATTTCTTACTTTTCCTTTAAATCCTAAAATGGTAGAGTGTTTGGTTGCTTGGGGTGGGAAAGTGGGAGACAAGGTTCCTTGAATCAAGGAACCTTGTCTGCTGATGTGGCAGTTCAACTTTCCCACCCCATGCTATTTTAAAACCCCACATATTTGGTGGGATTTTGTGGGAAAGTTGGGAAAAGTAAAAAGTGGGACCCACCCCATCACTTTTCCACACAACCCTTTCCTTTCCTTTTCTTCTCCCTCACCCCACTACATGTAGGACCCACATGTTTTTTTTTCCCACCCCTTTTTTCCCACCCCACCTTTGCAAACAAACGCCGCCTTACCTACCTACCATTACTTATCCACTTGTGATCTGTAGTAACTTATACTACCTACTACCTCCTTTGATCCGTTGATAACCTTTGTAACCTACTACCTTACCTACTTTGTCCGCTGTAACCAATACTATATTTTACCTATTTACTTTGTCCATAGTAACAAATATTTGATAAGCATGCATTTATCATTATTTATTTGATTTACTTTCTCATACATAGTTAATTAAAAGAGTAATTGAGTATTTTTATGTCTTTTTCATGAATAAGGTGATTTTGGTTATTACAGATAACATAGAGCAAAATTAGCAAATATATTAGATATTGGAGGATTATAATCAAAATAAAATCATGGGATTCAATGTTACTGCCCAAGAAATGATAAATGTTGAGATCCAACTTAATTAATGCAAGGAGAATATGAATCTTAACTAAATTGAAAACAGGTGGAGGTCCAATGAACAAAATTGGTAATAAGATCTGAAAATCGTGCCAATAGGCCCACCTTGAGTATTTTGGGCATATCTCTCTCGTCTGAACTCGGATTGGGGTGATTCAAGATGCTATGGAAAGATAACGAAAATTTCTACAAGTTTTTAGTTTTGAGTTTCCCATAATTCGAATGAATAGAGGTCGAATTGATGGATAAAGAGGACAAATTAATTGTGTTCGAGATATATAAAAAGGAGAAGCCAGCCACGGAGAAGAAATGTGACAGCGAACACGGATCTTGGCTCTCACCTCTCTCTCATTGCGCAAGAAGAAGACCACAACCCTCTCTCTAAATTTCATCTTTATTTGTTTTATGAGCTTTGTTATAATGAGTAGCTAGTTCATTTTCTTTGAGATGTAGATGAGCCATTGCTTATTTCATTAATTTGATTGTTATATATCTTCTAGTTGATGTTTTTAATTGTGTTTGAGTCTTGCCAAAGATGATCTATGGCTAAGCAAACTAAGTGTGCCAAGCTTCGGCGAAGGACGATAGTCTTATGAAGATACGACATATCTAGGAAAAACCATCCTTTATTTTGAAGCGTAGTGTTATATCAGTTAGTGGAAAGCATTGGGGATTCGAAATCTTAAAGATCCTCACACATTCATAGTTAAAGTTTTTGCATTGATTAATAGTTTAATTTATTTGTGTTTTTCTTAAGTAGAATAAAAACCATTTAGATTTACTTTTAAGTTAGGTTTTGTTGAATTCAATCTTAGTATCTTAGCCTTTTAGTTTTCCGTAGTTTTGACCCCGTACTTTCTGCTAGGCGCTAGCTAGATTAGTATAAGATTTTATTTTTGATTGGGTTAGTGACACGATCAAATTTTGGCGCCTTTGCCAGGAACCAAAGCACGGTTGTTAAGATTGATTTTTGTTAATTAGGCATACTTTTTAGAGTAATTTTAGTGTTTTAAATTTCTAATTTTTTTCTTTGATTATTTAACTAATCTCTTTTTCTTTTGTTTTGTAGGTAACTTCAAGAATAACAATTTGATAATTCATTTAGGTTTTTATCTTTTATTTCTTAGATATAATTGTATTCAAGACATTTCAATTGTTATATTTGCATTACATTGGGGGTGTTTAGGTTAATTTTTAAAATCCCCATCATTGTGATCCAAAATGTGTAATTCTTGTTCGGAAGATCACATGGATTGCATTTCAGGTACGTCCTAAACCCTCTCTTTTGTTGTAGTTATTTTTTTTAAAATTTTATTTATTTAGCTTTTTTTTTTTCTATGTGTATGCATGGTCGCGGATCCCTAAACCCTGAGTTGACCCCACTTAACTTAGAGTTAGAACATACCTTGGCTAACCATAGAAGGCAAAGAACCATGGCAAACAATGAGCCTCCAATGAGGCCCTTGAGTGTGCATTTTTCATTCTTACAATATATACTCTGATTTATTGTATTAAGTTGCTTGATATAGAGGCTTCTCAGTATGAGATCAAGTATATTGTGATTCAAATGCTACCATCTTTTTATAGACTTGCTAATGAAGAGCCCTATAAGCACTTAGATGAGTTTTTAGAGGTGTCCTCCAAGGTTAAAATTCAAAACTTCTTAGTCGATGCTTTAAGCTTACTTCTTTTCCCATTCTCCCTAGGCTTCATTCTTTGGATAATGTTAAAATTTTCACTTGGATAGAAATGCAACATGAGTTCCTTAAAATATTATTTTCCATTGGTTGTACAAATAGCTTAGGAGAGTGATAACGAGTTTTTTCCCCACCATGCTATTCCTAAATGCCAATTGATTTAGTGCTTTTATGATAGTCTTAGAGACTGACATAAGCAAATGGTTGATTCTTCTTGTGGGGGACTTTCATGCACAAGAATAAGAACGAGGCATGAAATTTTTTTGAGACCCTTGGTGAAAACTCCCAACACCATGCTTCAGCAGCTAGGTTGAGATTCCATCCACTAAGCAACTAAATGAGCGGTCTCTATGAGATCAATCCTACCGTTGGGATGAGCACTAAGGTTGACTAACTAACAAAGAAATTGGACCATCTCTGGTCATTAGGACAACAAACACCATCTCTCCACCTAATCAAAATGAAGTATGTGCTTTATGTTTTGGCATTTTTCACAATTTCATTGATTGCTTTTGGCTGCACAATACCTAAGTTCACTCAAGAGTATGCACATTTGGCCCAAGGAGTCTCTAAACTAGGCAATGATCCATATTCCAATACCTACAACTCAGGATGGAGAAACCACCATAATTTTTCATGGCGAAACCCAATGCCCAATCCCTCTAATCAACTACCTTATAGGCCACTTTATTCATTTAATATGCAACAGCCTATAGGAATGAGCATCCATTAGCTCTGTGACCCTTATAGAATTCATCATTTGAGGATAAGGTACTAAAGGCACTTAGTGAACTACAACAAAACACTCAATCATTGCATTCCCATTCTCAGTCTAATAAAAAATTGGAAACCCAACTTGGTCGACTGGCTAATGCCATTTGTAGGGGGGAGGCTAGTTAGTTACTTAATCAACCAATAGGTAACCCTAATCTTCAAATTGGGTCTAAGAAAGAACAAGTTCAAACAGCCTTTATTGTGATACGCAATGGGAAGGGATATTATGCACCTTTGCCAACTCTTAAGCCATTGTCTATTCTTTGTTGTGATACGAAATGGAAAGGAATATTATGCATCTTTGCCAACTCTTAAGCCGTTGTCTATTGATCTTGAGAGTCAAGAAGATGTTGATTTGATTCATGAGAATGGTGATGATATATACAAGCTTAGTAAAGAGATTCTACATGTGAGTATCCTCCATCAATTTTCTCGTAATGGGTTGCACATTTTGATTGTGGAGGGTCCTACTCTTGTCTTACACATCAAAAGCCTCTTTTCCTGAAGCTCTTAAGTCTTCGATTTTAGATTCTAGAAAGAATGCTAAGATGTAGGAGATGATTGACTTATTCCAACAAGTTCGTATCAATCTCCCACTATTTGATGCTATCAAGTATGCCCTAGCTTACTTCCCGTTATGGAGCGGATCTGCTCCTTTACTGTGCACTTATTCCCCAGTTTTGGTGTTGAACTGCTTTATAGCTGATGCATTTTTCCCTAGCGAGGGTTCTTGAGAACGAAGATAGTAATTTCGTTACCCAGTGTATTTATCGATTTGAAGGGAGTTTTGCTTGGATTTTGAGGAGGACCTGCCTTGCACATTTATTCTGCCGGATCTTGCATCGTCTGCTTAGCCATCACCCTCTGGCACATCTTGGTATTATCACATATCTCATCTATGTTAGCCAATATAAATCAAGGTTAAAGCGAAATCCCCTTTTCCCAGTCACACTTTACATTTACTTTATTTGCACATTTTTGTTTTGATTTTTTGTTTTATTGGATCTCTTTGCATGCATTCTTTCTTGGTTGTATCATCTCTGTTTTCTGTGACTTCATTTCTGTGGAGCTCGATAAGATACCTGAGTATGCGCCATCATGAACCTATTCTTACCCCCCACTTCCCTCCCACCCTCCTTCGACCCCTGCATCTTCTGTGACGGCAACCCAAACTCTGCCTCAGCCGGCGTTCAGCTACCTTATGTAGCCGCCCAATTTGATGTTTATCTACTAATCTCTCCTTGGACACCCTCTTTGTCTCCATTTATTCTCCCACTTCATCTCACCTCATCTATTTATTGGAGAAGATGGTTCGGTCATCCTTGTCACTTAGAATATCTACATCTGATTTTCAACACTCTCTGTGTTAGTAAAACTGTGGTCAGATCCTTCGTTGATAAGGATATCATGTCCAACCCATCTTCTTCTTCTTCTTCTTCTGTCCCTCTTATCCACACTGATTATCTTCATTTCCTCCCCAATGATCCTTCTGCGGAGAGATTAGGCTGCGGATTTTGCAGCTAAGATAGACATCCCTGTTCGCCCTGTTAGCAAGGTTACCTTGTCCTCACTGTTGCTGGAAGAGATCAGGATCTCAAATATACCATCATTGGTTGGGTCCCTGATGGCATCCACATCACCTACTCCGAACTTCAAAAGATGATTCAAGGTGGCTGGAAATCCAAATCTGTTGAAGTCGAAGGTTTCCATCTTGTCGAAGGAGCTCATGACAAATTCATCATCAAATTCGACAGAGTTAGAGATCCGAATGTTGTTCTATTCTCTCGACCTTGGTACTACAAAAACCATATTATCTTTATGCAACCATGGAACCAATCTATATACCTGCTAGTCTTGCTACCTTTTCCTTAGGAATCATGTGGGTCCAAATTACCAACCTCCATTGGAGCCTTCACAAACCTGACATCCTTATTGATCTTTTCTCTACTGCTGGTCATGTTATTGAACTGGAGAATCCAGAAGGCCCCATTGCCTTAAACAATCTCCCTGCCGCTCGCATAGCCATCCCTTTAATGCTTGATCTCACCACTTCTGTCATCTTTGAAATCACCCCAAACAAAAAAACAGATCATCCACTTGACTTTGAGTATCTCCCATCCAACATTTGCCCAAATTGCATCAGAATTGGCCATAATTGCATTGATTGTCCACACAAGAACACAAAAGAGCTCTCCCAATCAATCTCTTCCACCTGAGCTGCAGAAAAACTGAAACTCAGGCTCCCCACAGGTGCCATACCTGCTAGAAGAGCAAGTTCACTTGTTGACATCGAGTAGGATCTATGATGATCTATTCCTCGGATCAATTCCTTTTAACCCTACCGATCTAAATGGTATCCCTAACCCTCCCATCCAAGCTCCATACACTAAAGACAGACAACTTTGTATTCTCGAAATCCTTCCTTTGGATTGCTCACTCACTCAACCTTGAAATCCCGAGGTATCGATCGTTGATGATCACATCCCAATCAACATCATTGAACCACTGAAGGATAGAGCCCAACTGCCTGATGAATCCCCCACTGAATTTGAAAATATGGAATTCACAATTACTCCTCCAACTGATTCCAGCTCCCAACCCATTACAAAGCTATCTCTAGCTACCCCAAATGACCCACAACACTTGGTAAATCAAAGCACCATCCACTCTCCCATCACTCCACTCTTTCAACATTTTCAATGGATGATCCAACAGGTTCAAAATCAAAATTTTCAAACAACACCATCCAGCCAATAGAGCAACATCACCTTAGCTGAAAATATTAATCACTCTTGCTCAAAGGGGTGGTCCTCACTTTCCCCCCCACACATCTACCCTCCCTCCTACAAGAGAAAATGCACCATCAAAGAAATTGGGAAGGTTCTAGTCATCCCGATTTTCTCCTTAAGAAGCAAAAGACTGCTGAATCTGAGGTGTCGATGGCAAACCGTCAATTGCCATCAAGGAAGCCATGATGACCTATTGCCTGAATTGCAGAGGGCTCGGCCAACCCTCTACACAAAGAGAAATCAAAGTGAACATCCATAAACTGAGGCCACATATTGTGTTTTTATCTGAAATTAAAAGTTCTACTGTTTGTCCTAGCTCGTTCTCTAAGAAATCAGGTTTTGATTCTCATTTTGTTATCCCCCCCCCCCTTCACAATAGTGGAGGTCTTCTCTTATGTTGGTCTACTGCAGTTAATGTTCATGTCTTATGGTCCTCTGATTGGTGTATCCATACTCATGTATCTTACAACTCCATTCAATGGACAATGACTTTCATTTATTTGAGTTCCTATAGTAACATTAGGAAATACCAATGGTTAACACTTCACAATCTTGCACAATTTGTTGATAATGCATGGCTTTTATGTGGTGACTGGAACTCTTACCTTTTTGAACAAGATAAACTTGGAGGTTTAGCCCTTAAACAGCATCGAACTAAAAATTTTCAAAATTTCACTTTTGATGCTAACCTTGTACCTTTACAAGCCCATGGGAACAAACACACCTGGTGTAACAAACAGAAGGGGAAAAAGAGAGTCGATTCTGTACTTGATAGATACTTGGCTAACACACTCTGGATTAATATCTTTCCTGAAGCCTTTGTTAAACATCTAACTGTTACAAAATCAGACCATTGTGCCATTCTTCTTCATCTAGACCCCCCCTCACCGAATACCAAAAAACCATTTAGATTTGAACAATTCTGGTTACTTGAACCATCATTCTTACACATAGTTCACCAATCTTGGTCTTGTCAATTCAAAGGATCCTCTTCATACATCCTTGCATCCAAACTCCAACTACTCCAACAGAAACTCAAGAAATGGAATTGGTCCCATATTGGTGACCTACATAAAAATGAATCGCTTTTTAGGATGGACATTGACAATCACATGAAATGTCCCACTAATCTAAGAGATTCACATTGGGAAATCAAAGAGAACCAACACCTTGCCTCACTTAGACTCACCCTCAATCAGATTGATCAAAAATGGCTCCAAAAATCTAGAACTCAATGGGTTCAATTGGGAGATAGAAATACCAAATTCTATCACACAACAACCATGAAGAGAAGAGACAAATAGAATCAGATTTATCAACTATAACGGCATCTGCTGTGAAGATTCCAATCAGATTGAGGCTGCATTCATCTCACACTTCAAATCTATCTTCACCTCAACTAAACCGAGCTTTGATGAGTCCTACCTTGATCCCATTAAAAACAGAATCACTGATGATCATCTTAACATTCTTAACTCTCTCATCACTGAAAATGAAATTAGAAATACACTTTTCAGCATCCCTGAACAAAAAGCCCCTGGCTCCAATGGATTCTCTAGTGGATTCTACCAATTTTCATGGGAAATCTGTAGAAAAGACATCATTGATCATGTTCATAACCTTTTCAAATCATCAACCTTCTCTCCCATCAATCACACTTACATCACTCTCATCCCCAAAGTTGACATTCCCACATCTATTAACGACTTCAGGCCAATCAGTTTATGTAATGTCAGCTACAAAATCATCACCAAAATCATGGTCAACATAATCAAACTCATCCTCCCATCAATCATCTCATTTAACCAAAATGGGTTCATCAAAGGTAGACATATACAGGACAACATCCTCATTGGACATGAGATTATGCACAAAATCAACCAAAGAAGAAAAGGAAAGAGAGGTATCATGGCTATCAAACTCGATATGAGTAAGGCTTATGATAGACTTGAGTGGTGTTTCATTGAGAGAGTTCTAAAGGCATATGGCTTTCCCCCCAATTGGATTCAATGGATCATGTTTTGCATAACTTCTCCCCAATTGTCCTTTCTCATCAATGGCAATCCATCCAAAAACATTAAGCCTGACAGAGGTCTTAGACAGGGAGGCCCTCTCTCTTCCTATATTTTCGCTTTATGTGCTGAAGTCCTATCTTCTCATATTGAAGAAGCTAGATGGAAGAAGAAAATCAGGGGTATTAAACTCAATAATGGTGGAGAAAGCCTATCCCACTTAGCTTTTGCCGATGACCTCATTCTTTTTGTCCAAGCCAACTACAAAGAGATTGCTCAATTCTACAAAATCATCTCCCATTACTGTCAGGCTTCCGGTCAAGTCTTGAACTGCCAAAAGACCAGAGCCCATTACAGCAAGAGTACCCCCAACTCAATCAAAAACAAACTCAAGGAAAAATTCAATTTGATACCCACTTCTGAACTTGATATTTACCTGGGTATCCCCCTCTTCAGTGGTAAAATAAAGCATCTACATTGTAACAATCTCATACAAAGAGTCAATCATAGACTCCAAGGTTGGAAAGCCAAGCTCCTGAGCTATCCTGGGAAATCTGTTTTGATTCAATCAGTTACACAAACTATGCCTAGCCACTACATGTCATGCTTTATTCTTCCAAAAAGAACTCTCACAACCATTGAAGCTGCCAATAGAAATTCTTTTGGTCCAATGGTGACAAGGATCACATTCATACCATTGATTGGAAAACCATTTGTCTTCCAAAAAGCTATGGTGGTCTCAATCTTAAAGATCTCGAGTCCTTCAACTATGCTCTTCTAGCTAAGAAAGCATGGGACCTAATCACAGAGAAAGATTCATTGTGGTACAGAGTCATGAAAAGCAAATACTTTGATAATTGCAGTTTCCTCCATGCTACTGCCAACTGAAGCTCGTCTTGGGGTTGGAAATACTTATAAGAGTCCGAGATGCTATCAAGAACAACCTTTTCTTTCAAGTGGGGGGGGGGTGGAGAAACTATCGATCCTTGGTCATCGAGATGGATTAATCCTAATCAGAAATTACATGTGCTTCACCCAATCCCACTGGATGCTCCTAAGAAAGTCTCTCACTTCATCAACCATTCTACATCATCTTGGGATGTCCACACTGTGAAGAAATGGTGACCCCCAGATGTAGCTCAAACCATTTTGGAAATACCTTTACCTTCAATCAAGCAACAAGACTGCATCATTTGGGATCAATCCCAATCGGGGAACCTCACAAGTATCTTTAGTCTACAGACTTCTCGTCTCAAGAAACAACAAGGTTCACACCCATTGGAAGAAGCTTTGGCACCTCCCTCTCAACCCTCAGATTTTACACTTCACTTGGAAGCTGCTCCATGAGAAACTCCTAACACCTTCCCTGCTCAGAAACAGAGGATGCGATATTCCTGATAAATGCCCTCTTTGCTCTGATGTTTTGATTGACATTAATCATATTTTCTTGAAATGTACCTTTGTCAAACAGATCTGAAGCAATTTCAAAGTATGTTGGTGGATACAAAACGCTGACATCTGCGACCAAACTAAGAATTGGATTTCCAAAATCAAGCATCATTCCAAGGAAGAACAAGCATTATCTCTCCACCTCACTACACTCTGGATTATATGGTCGAACTTCAACGGGGCAGCTCACGGTCTTCCCAGCAAAACTCATAAACAGATCTGGCGACTTGCGTGGAATTTAAACTCAGAATACTTGCAACTTTGTCAAAGAAGAACTCAAAAATCGAAGCAGCACCTGAATCTTAAATGGTCTCCTCCCTCAGATTTCATTAAATTTAATTTTGATGGCTCTTCATTGTTGGATACATCTAGCAGGTTCAAATCCGGCATTGGAGGTGTTGCTCGAAACTATCTTGGTCATCACCTCCTCGGCTTTGCATTCCCATGTGGCAACATTTCGTTATTCAAGCCGGAAGCTGAAGCTTTAAAAAAAGCCATTCATCTTGCCATAGCAAACGGTTTCAAGAAAGTGATATTCGAAGGAGACAACAAAATTATCATTAATCTGCTCAATCAGCCATGCCCTTCAGTGCCTTGGAAGATTAAACACATTTTAGATGACATCAAGTTCCATATTGTAAATTTTGACTCTATATCCTTCATTCACACTCTTAGGGAGGGGAATTTTGTGGCTGATAGCCTAGCCTATTATGCTGCCAACTCCTAGTCCCTCATCCCCCCTCCTCCCCACCCCCCCCCTCATCCACTGGTTTATGTACTTTGATGCCTCCGGGAATTATTTCCCTCGAGGCTTTTCTTTCAAATAAATTTCTTTTGTTACCAAAAAAAAAAGTATGCCCTAGCTTATGCTAAATTTCTAAAAGATTTTTGCACCCAAAAGTGTAAGTTGAGGACTCACACACCTAAAACTGTGCACTTAATTGAACAAGTTAGCTTAGTAATTTCCAACCAACTGCCCCCGAAATTTAAAGATCCGGTACACCTTTAATTTCATGTGTCATTGGAGATCTATCCATAAGTAAAACATTGCTTGATTTGGGAACCAGTGTGGATATTTTACTTGGTTTAATTTATGATAGGTTTGGTCTAGGAGATTCGAAACTCACTGATGTAATTCTACAATTAGTAGACCGTTCAATCAAATGACCTCGTGGGCTATTGAAAACGTTTTGGTAAAGGATGAAGATCTATATTTTCCTGTAGATTTTCTGATCCTAGATATGGACAATACAACTACCAATAAGTTACCACTAGTCATTCTTGGATGACCCTTTTTAGCCACAGCGAATGCTTGCACCAATTGTAAATCGAGTGTCATGGACATATCATTTGGCAATAAGAAACTTAGAGTCAACATTTTCAATACATCCTTAAGCCCAAATAGGGATGAAGAGTGCTTTGCAATTAACCTTATTGATGAGGTAGTGACTGATTATACTTCAAACATGCTTATTGATGATCCTTTACAACATCACTTGACATTTGGGGAATTTGACCTGGATATTGAGGAAGTCAACACATTTTGGACTCTTCTACTCCTTTAGAGCAGTTACCAGTTACAATTAAAGTCGAGCCTCTACTTCCATTAGTTGCATCTCCCCAACCCTCATCCCTCGTATCTCCTCCTAAGTAAGAACTTAAACCTCTCCCTTCCAATATAAAGTATACATTCTTAGGGAAAAATGAAACCTTGTCTGTCATTATTTCTTCTGATATATTACCTAGGCAAGAAGACCAACTTTTAGGAGTGCTTTCTGAATTCAAGGAAGCCATTGGCTGGTCCTTAGCTGATCTTAAGGGCATAGACCCTTATTGTGAGGATGGAGTGAAACCTCGTAGGGATCCTCAACGTCATTTGAATCCTACTATGAGAAGGTAGTGAAAAATGAGGTGATTAAGTGGTTAGATGTTAGAATTATCTACCCAATTCTGATAGTGAATGGTTCAGTCCTACTCAGGTTGTTTCTAAGAAATCCTGCGTTACTGTGGTTCCGAATGACAACGATGACCTCGTCCTAACTCGTACTAGTACAAAGTTGGTGTGTCTCGCATCGATATCGAAAGTTGGACAAAGTTACCAAGAATGTCACTTCCCCTTACCATTTATTGACCAAATTTGGAACCCATAGACCGGACATACTTTAAAGGTTACTAGTTAGCAACTAAAGTTGTATGTGGATGGCCTTGTTGATGGCCAACTTATTGAGGAGTTGGACCTAAAAGACTTGCCTCAAGATTCTTCATAAGTCTCTCACTCGGGCCTGGGTTGAAGACTCTAAACTTAGCGCTTTATAGGAGGCAACCCATTTGTTTATATGTTATTTTTTTATTGTTCTTTGTTTGTTAGGATTTGTTGTGTATGCTCTATCACAAACATCGGGTACATTCTTTCCTCTATTTGCTTCTATTATGTTATTCTTTTCCTTTCCTATATATCTTGCATGCCCGAGGTCCTGCATAATTTAAGTGGGGGGGGGGGGGGGTGTCAACTCAAGTAAGACTTGTTGATAGTTGGTAGAGCATTGTCACAAAGATAAAAATTGTCCAATTTTTTAATTTTTTCTGGCTTTGGTAAGATAAATGTTTTATTTTTTTTCTTGGATGCAAAATGAGAGTTAAGGGTTTTAGAAATCCCATCTGATGTGATGAGCACCCTCTTGAGAGAATATTAATGGGTTTACATTTTAAGACTGAGGTTGAATAAAAAAATAGGAACTCCAAGTAGTCCAAAAGGTTTGACCATCTAGTTGTCTTGTAGTGCTTTATGCTTATGGTGACAAGTTGAAACCGATTTTAGACTATTTAAATGTGAATTAAATTGAAGTATAATCTAAAAAAAGAAAGAAAAAAATCTTGCTAAAGTTTAAAGTTTAGACCTCTTTCTTAGTAACTAGGTCTCGGTGTCACCAACATCGTGCCTTGGGTCAAACAGTTGGGGTGTCTTTTGGTCCAGTCTTGGTCTATAGCCTATTAGGCTTCAAGTAAGTTCGAGGGGTGTTCTACATTTAGTCCCTTAACACCATCTGGCTTGAGAGCGGCTAACCCAACATTCATTACAAAGACCATCTAGAAATTTTAGAGACAAGACATTGCACGGACTAGAATTGTTGAGCATTAAATAAATAAGTGAATTAATGTATTGCTTATAAAGGTGAAATGTGTAGAGAAGGATCAATATTGTGAGATCTTGAGTTCTTGGTATTACTTGGTACCTAGATTAGTCTTGTTTGAGGGTGAGCGGTTGAGGCTAAATATAGGAGGAGACTTGCTTGATTGAATTGTTTGCATAGAGCTACATAAGAGAGGGTGTAAAGAGCTTCAGTGTAAAGAGGTGTCTATATTCCCTTTAATCTTTAAAAGTGTCTTTGTTTGGATTCTATCTTTTTACTCTTACTATTGCTAGAATGATTAGAAAAACACTTAAAATTTTGTGTGTATATTCTATACAAACACTCACGAGACACAGCTCGTCCACTAGGGTAACCTATTTAAAGGTTTGTTGCATATGCTAAGTACAGCCGTGTGTCCTACAAACGTGATTTAGGTTTTATTTATTTATTTTAATTATTGTTTTTATTGTTTCATTTTGCTTGAGGACTAGCAAACACTTAAGTGTGGGGTTATTTGATAAG